>NC_141540.1:30015000-30205000 GCF_021556685.1 Rattus norvegicus | reverse complement strand
TACAGAATGGGGAACCAAGGCCCAAAGGGCTCAAGAGGCTCAGACAAGATGTTCAGTAAAATATGCTGAGTCTCTGGAGAGAGGCAGGACAGAAACCACAAAGCCAAGGTGTCTGGTCAGAGGCCAGGAGAACATGCAGGGTCAAGCCACACACCCCCACCCACCTGTCTCCACAAAATATCACAGGCAGCCCAGCCCCATTGGGGCTGAAAATATCACAGGCTGAGTGAAGCCCCCTGTCGCCCCCCTCGGCCCCACCAGCTTCCTTCCTCCTGTCCAAGTGACTTCTGAGGTCCCCAGAGTGTGTCAGCCAGCAGGTGCTGAGCCTGCCTGCCCCTCTGATTTCAGATTTCTGAGGGCCCAGCCTCCTCAGTGTCAGAACCCTGTCCCTCCCTATCCGTGGTCCCTGTACTGGGCCACCATTCATGGGAAGCCAGGCCAGCTTGGCAGTGGCCCCATTTCTAAGTCTGAACCCCTCTGCACCCAGCCCAAACCTCCGGAAGCCCAGAGGCTCTCGATGTAAATAAGGACCCTCCAGTTGCACCTGGCTTCCTGGAAAAGCACCCCAACTCGCAGAGCCCTTCCAACCTCTCCTGGTGTCTTCACCCTCCAGCATGACGAGATTGCTCCTCCTGTTTCCCCGGCTGACTCAACAGGTTAGGAAGCTCCAGGGTCCTCCGCTCATCAAAGCTCTTGCAATCAGAGCCAATTTCTCCCAAGACGAAGAGCCCATCTGCTAATGCTTTTGTGCAGCCCGACTCTGGCTGGAAACCTCAGTGGGAGGATGGGCCAAGGGCAGCAGATGCAGGCACCAGAGGAGCACGCAGCCTCTCCAGTCACCAAGAACATTCACAGTCCCTCCACCCCCGAGTCACTGACACGTTCCTGAATCTGTTCGTGCATTCGTGTATCACACTCACGAGTGCATGCACACACTCATACATGCATGTGTGCACCGACACGTGTGCGTTCATGCATTCCCACATTAATTCAGACAAACCTTTGATGAGTATCTACTATGGGCCAAGAACTGGTAATGTAGCAGAGGACCAAAAAAAAAAAGTGGGAGACACCTGCACCCTGGAATTAGCATTTGAGGAGGGAGAGAGGCCAGAGCGAGTGAATGGTGTGTGACATGCACACAAGAAAGTGGCTGTTGCAAGAGAGGAGCCAGAGAAGGGGTCGAGCCTCAGGACTTTCTCTTGATAGACTGAGTGCTTTCTGCAGGATGCTCAAGCCTGGCTGCTTCCACCCAGCTTTTCTTCTTCCCAGGGGTCCTTAAACTGAGTACATAGGATGCAGCAGAGGCTCCAAGAAGGCACCTTCCTGTGAGTCTGACAGCCCTCAGATGCCAGGAAGGACACCATCCGGTTACTCACAGACAACCCCAGCCGTAGCAGGCCTAGTGAAACTTGACAAGGCTCACACCCAGGTCCCAGCTTGGCCCTAGTATACGTGTGACTCTAGGCACTCTGAAGCACCGTGATTCCTAACCGAGCAGCACTAGGACCCTAGGACCACTGACAAGAGCCGGAGGAGTTATATCAGACCTCTGGGGTAGGAATAGGACCCAACCTAACAGGGCTGTTAACAGTCCACCATGATACCTGTGAACTTCCAGCATTGTCCCCAGGTGTGGCTTCAGACCCCAGGAGTCACACGAGTCAGTGTCTCAAAGCGGTCTTCCAGCACTCGAAAGCCATCCCCGGTTCCTACCTCTGGGACCTTGAGCAAGCTGCTGCGTCTTCCCCTGTGCCTCGGCTTCCCTCCCTGTAAGTTAGGAAGGCTGACGACACTTGCTTCAGAGAGGGCATGACTCCTATGTGTAAGTGCTCAAATGCAGCTAGAAGACACGGTGCTTGTGTCTGCCGGGGGCTGCGGTTTCTACATCAAATCCATCCATTCCGGAAGACCCAAGACAACAGGTGACAGACAGCAGTGCCACTGTAATGAGGGAAAGACTGTGTCGCCTCCATGGCACTGGTATTACAAGCGTGCACCGCCAAGCCCAGCTTTTGGTAAGCGGGCTTCAGGGAATGAACTCAGGCCCTCGTGCTCACAGGCAAGGGTGTCACCAACTGAGCCATCCCCGTGGCCTTGAGTTCAGATTTTTGAATTTCGAAGAAAGGGCCGTTGGGAGTCAGTGGAAGCTTCCAGACTTACCTCTTTATCTGGTTTTATCTGCCCAACCACTGTCAGTGAGGTGGGTTCACTTGGGTGTGAGTACTGCATCCAGAGAACACGGACCTCACAGGCCGACCCGGTCTTCCTTTTAAGATGAAATGGAGTAAAACTTTAAAGACTTCTTAAAACAACCCCTGAGCTTGCTCCCTACACTAATTACAGCTCCCTTCCAAAATATCCAAATTAAAAATAGACATCAAATCCAGCCGGATGCAGCCCAGAGCCAGGAGCTGTGTTCAGGCCATCCTAGGCGCTGCCCTCCTCCAGCCTATACTTTGAGGACATCACAGGGAGATAAAAGGAGTTGGCCGCGAGGCAAGGGTAGAATCCCGTGGCATCCTACGGTGAACTGTGTTCTGTTATTAAGGGTGGCTGTGAATCGGTCCAAGATGTTAGAATACTGTCATTTCCACATAACACGGGTCTGCAGCTCTCAGAGCGTGGTCCGGCCCGGCAGCGGCGTTTGGCATTTGGTTGAATTCTCTCTCCCACTCCAACTCATGTTAAATTCAGATGCCCCAGCCTGGAGGACCCCAGGATGTGACTGTAGCTGGAGAGAGGTTGCTCAGACGGTACACTGGTTCAGGAGTGTCTGTCAGGGGAGAGGAGAATGGGAAGAGCCAACAGGAGAGGCCATCATGGGACCAAGGAATGAGGCCTCAAGGGGATGCCACCCTGGCGACTTCATCTTGGACTTCAGCCTCTATTACTGTTGGGGAACACACTGCTATGGGTTAAGGTTTCCCTGAAGTATCTTGGACAATTTTGGCAGAGGAACTCTGGCAGACCCTCTGCCCTGCCACACCTCCAGCTATGGCTGGAAGCCAGGGATTGCTGGAACAAGCCCTGAGGGTAAGAAGAACTAGCATGAACTATCACTGATGCTGACAGGAGCCAGTGCAGGAGAGGCTGACAGTGCAGGGGGGTGAGGGCTGCTCCTCAGGGCAGATTCTCTTTTCATGGATTCTGCTCTGTAAGAGTCTCAGTGGGTTCCTTCCTTCCTTAAGAGAAATGGGACCGTACATATCACCACCTTTTGTGGGCAAGTAAGAGTGGCTCCCAGTGTTGGCATTCGGTAAACCAAAGACCCAAAGTGCCCTTTGAAGACACTGAACCCAAGAACCCCTACCCTCCCAACTGGAGTTTCTGAATCCCTGAGATCTGGTTCACTTTCTGACCACAAACGATTGAAATGCCTTTCTCTCTGATAACGAGGGCAAGGAAGTCCTGCCTCGTTCCCCGCTTGGTGCGTGTTGCTTAGAAGCTTACAACCAAATAAGATCCTTAATCCCGACCCTCAAAATTGCACACAACCGCTCTGCTGCGATCGCCTGAAACCCTTCTGAGAAACAAAAGACAGGGAGAGGGGAAAGAATAAGAATAGAGCAGGCCCAGGTCTACTCACTTGGCAGGATCACAAACCCCAGCTTTGTAACACCGATGGACTGTGGTCGGCAAGCAGCCATGTTCCCTTCCAGTGGTGGGAATAAGCTTGTTTGCCGCAAACGTGCCTTCTTCGTCCCTTTGTCTTCTGCTGTCCCTCAGATAGCCAAGCCCCTCAGACAGCTCCTGAACTGTGCATGGACCGTGTGCGGCAGATGTGTTATTTGCAAAAGTTATGAATTACTACAGCTCCTGTGAGCCCTGGTTGGAGACGAGAACGCCATCCTGTAGCTGGGAAATGGGGACAGGACGTTAATGGTTTTTTAAGCGGCACTTCATAACTCTTCATTGTCCTGTGAGTGAGCGTTCAGGCTATTCTCCGAGGTCTCTCCATCTCAATCTTGACATTCAAGCAAAGAACGTCTGTCTCTGTCCCTCTGGCCTGTTCAGGACTCCCCTAAACCCCTCCAGATCTCTTAAAGCAGGCTTCAAAGAGGCCAGGTGGAATTCCCGTGGCCTCAGGTTCTCTGTAAGAACTCATCGCTTTCACACTTCTGTTATGGTGGTTTGGTCTGATTTGATTTATTTAATAGTATGGGTGTTTGTCATCCTCAAAGTACATCTGTGTAGTATGTGTGTACATCGGTGCCCTCAAAAGGTGTCGGATGCCCTGGAACCGGAGTTACGGATGGTCGTGAGTCCACCACAGGGGCCTCGAGAATTGAGCTTGAGCGAGCAGACAGTGCTCTTAACTCTTGAGCCACCTCTGCAGCTGCATTGGTGATAGCTTTTGAAACCATTAAGCATTTCTGAGTTCTAAGCCCCACCCTAGATAGCCTAGTTCCCACCATGTGACATAAGCATACTGGTAACTCATCGATGTCCTAAGGGACACCAGGACATCCCATCTTACCATCTTGCTAGTTAGAAATAAGCAAAGAAAGAAAATATGTATCCATCAAGTGAGGTCACGGGTGGGGGTGGGTGAGTCTGCAGTACTGAGCCCCGAGGCTGGACGGGGACTGTACCCAACTTTGAAGAAGGCCAAGACCTTACACTTTCTGTTTTAAGTACCTTCTTTTTACAGTCAAAGAAGGCAAGGCTCACTGAAATCGGGGTCCCTGTCTTTGGGCTGTTCTACACAGCAATGAAGGGTGAATAAAATTCTGATCAGCATTGGAGGTTCAGGGCTGGCTTCGTAGGACCCACCTGACCCCTGGGCACCACTGATGTGTGTGTCCAGTGACTTAGACATTCTGGTGATCCTCCTGTAGTCTCAGGTCTTGAGGCCACTTATAATCTGGCCTAAAGAGGCAGTGACCATGGGACAGCCAGTAGTGTCCTGTGGCCACATGAAAGGTGTGAAGTAGACTCAGGGTTGGGCTGTGAAGGACACCAAAGATGGCATGTTCTTTTAACATGTGACAGAAGATGTGCTGGCCAGGAAGAACAGTCAAGTTTGTGTCAATAGCAATAAGTGGAGAACTCAACAGGGCCCGGCACAGAACACTGGCAATAGTGAAAGGTGAACAGTTGGTTTCCCGGCTGTGCCCTCTGTTTGGAATAGGTGGGATGTAGGCATGAAGATGGGGGCAGGTTGGGAGTGGACTGTGGGTGTCAACAGGCAAGCGTCTGAATGGAGACCTTGTCCTTGTGGTGAGGAGGAACACAGGGACTGTTCACCACCTGCCACCTCAGAGCAGTGCTACACAGCCCCAGGCCCTAGTTTCTCCAGAGCCTCAAAGTCAGGGTAAAATTCCGTTGATATTTAAAAGGGAGGCCATGTTGCACAAGCCCACTAGGTAAATGGCAGGATGTGCCAAGCTAGCTAACAAGGTGTCCCCACTCCACATGATCTCTGAGCCTCAGCATGTTGGGAACTAAAATGGTGACCAGGACAGAGTAGATTTTTTTTCTGTCTGGGCGAATGACTGGTTCTGACTGGGAATGACTGGCCATTCTAGCTCCACTTCTGTTGCTATGATAAAATATCCTGACCAAAAGCAACTTAAGTGAAAGGGATTTACTTGGTGTCTTAGTTAGGGTTTCATTGACACCATGACCAAGGCAACTCTTATAAAGGACAACATTTAACTGGGGCTGGCTTACAGATTCAGAGGTTCCGTCCATTACCATCATGGTGGGAGCATGGCAGCATCCAGGCAGACATGGTGTTGCAGAAGGAGCCGAGAGTTCTACATCTTGTTCTGAAGGCAAACAGAACAGCAGCTAGGACAAGGGTCTTAAAGGCCACACCCACAGTGACACACTTTCTCCAACAAGGCCACACCTATTCCAACAAGGCTACACCTCCAAATAGTGCTATTTCCTGGGCCAAGTATATTCAAACCACCACACTTGGTGGTGGACTGTAGTCCATCACTGGGAGGAAATAAAGTCAATCGTACTCAGGCAAGAGCAGAGGGAAAATAAATGCACCCTTGCTCACTTGCTAGCTTTTCTCACCCTTATGTAGCCTAGGGAATAGTGCTGCCCACAGGGGGCTGTGTTTGCCTACGTCAGTTAACATTGGAGACAGTCCCCCATAGACATGACCACAGAGCAATCTAATCTAGGTAATTCCTCATTTAGACTCTTACCAGACAGTTCTAAGCTGTGTCAAGTTGACAGTTAAAAACTAACCAGCACGGGGATTGGTGCTTGCCTAGAAAGCACAAGGCCCTGGGTTAGATCCTCAGCTCCGGGGGGGGGGGGGGGGGGGGGGGGGGGGGAGGAGGCTAAATCTCACCTCACCCTTTGGAGTTAAATTCGTTCCTGGCAAACCCGCCTCCCATGGTAATCCCAGAGAACTGTTCTAAATAAGCACTGATTTCTCCCTCCTCCTTTGTCCCCTCTGCAGCTGGAGCTCTCCAACACTGCCATCCTGCACCAGATGAGACGGGACCAGGTGACAGACACCTGCCGGGCCAACAGCGCCATGAGCCGCAAGCGCAGGGTGCTGACCCCCAACGACCTGAAGCACCTGGTGGTGGATGAGGACCACGAACTCATCTACTGCTATGTACCCAAGGTGGCGTGCACCAACTGGAAGAGGCTCATGATGGTCCTGAGCGGCCGGGGCAAGTACAGCGACCCCATGGAGATCCCAGCCAACGAGGCCCACGTGTCGGCCAACCTGAAGACCCTTAACCAGTACAGCATCCCAGAGATCAACCACCGCTTGAAAAGCTACATGAAGTTCCTGTTCGTGCGGGAGCCCTTCGAGAGGCTGGTGTCTGCCTACCGCAACAAGTTCACGCAGAAGTACAACACCTCCTTCCACAAGCGCTACGGCACGAAGATCATCCGGCGCCAGCGGAAGAACGCCACGCAGGAGGCCCTGCGCAAGGGGGACGATGTCAAGTTCGAGGAGTTCGTGGCCTACCTCATCGACCCCCACACCCAGCGCGAGGAGCCCTTCAACGAGCACTGGCAGACGGTCTACTCCCTCTGCCACCCATGCCACATCCACTACGACCTCGTGGGCAAGTACGAGACGCTGGAGGAGGACTCCAATTACGTACTGCGGCTGGCCGGGGTGAGCGGCTACCTGAAGTTCCCCACCTATGCAAAGTCCACCCGAACTACCGACGAGATGACCACGGAGTTCTTCCAGAACATCAGCGCCGAGCACCAGACACAGCTGTACGAAGTCTACAAACTGGACTTTTTAATGTTCAACTACTCAGTGCCAAACTACCTGAAGTTGGATTAGAGGGCTGCGGGGGGGGGGGGGGGCGGTTGGGGAGAGGGAGAGAATCCTGCTTTTTAATTTAAGATTTTTATTTGTCAAAAGAATTCTATGGATACCGGGTTATTTTGTAAGTTAATATGCCTTTCGGGGGAGATGCTGCGAGCGGCATGGTAAGAATTATTTAAAAAAAAAATCCTCCGTGGGGAAGGACAGCTGTCTTTGCAGGGGAGCGGCGTGGATTGGCCCTGTTTTTAGAAGCGGACCCGGCAACACTGTCCGCAGGGTGTCCTTGTGTTCTGGTGAATCCCACAAACTGTGCATCCCATAAAGTCTAATGAGTCTTATTTATGGTTATTTAAACGTGGTCTCTGTATAGGCTTCTCACTGTGTCAGCAGCCTGCTCCTGTCTTTCTGGAGGAAAGGACAGTCTGTGCCTTGCTGGCTATGTCTGGTTTGGGGGGCGTGGTTACCTCCCCACTGTCCCGTGCGGAATCCCACGGTGACAGCTGATGGATTACCACCGTTCAAGAAACACTGCTAGAAATAAGTACATTGTCCTTGCGGTAAGAAACAGGGATGAGACTGGTTCAAACCGACTGCTAGCAACCCCAAAGTCCCTTGCGGTAAAGAGATGCAAATTTTTTAACCCAAGAAGAGAGCGGATGATAGCAATTTCTCTTCACCAAAATTAGCAGGCTCTAAGAATAGTCTTTTTTGTGAAAATCTTTAACTGGCACTTTCCAGTTCTAGCGAAGGCAGAATAATGGTTACTTTATAGTCATTAAGTATTTATTGAGCATATACTATTTCCCAGGCTTGACTGCAGGTAGAACGTTAAGTTGAAACCAGGAGCCTTGGCCTTCGACAAGCTTTATGTGAACACAGGGCATCCATCTCAACAGTGAACCAATCCCCAGCCTTATGGTCTTCACACAGGCTTTGGACTATTCTCAAGTGGCCCAGAGAGTCCATGACCCCAGCAAATTTACATTTTTCCACAGCTCAAATTTGAAAGCCACACATTTGGATCGGGCCACTTAACTAGCTAAGTAGTTCACTGCCCAACACAAGAAATGGCAGAAACCTTTTTCATCATGTATATCTATTGCAGTTTCTTGGAAGTAGATGCCTATAAGCCACAGTATTCTCCAGGCACAAAGATGGAGGACCACAGCGATCGATTAGTGATGTCTGCCTTGGCTAAGGGAAGGGGAGAACATTTCTCAAGTGCCTCCTACTGTGATCTCCAGTCCACATCTTGTCCTGCCTGCCACTTAAAAGAGTGTGCTCCATATGTCTGGAGACCAGC
This sequence comes from Rattus norvegicus, assembly GCF_021556685.1. Classification (NCBI taxonomy): domain Eukaryota; kingdom Metazoa; phylum Chordata; class Mammalia; order Rodentia; family Muridae; genus Rattus; species Rattus norvegicus. The sequence goes on along the minus strand of NC_141540.1, from coordinate 30,196,430 downwards.
AAAGTTCAGGTGTGAACGTCAAAGGTGGCGTGTTGGTACCCACAGGCACATGCAGACCCTCCCGTGTCCTGTGTTGGCAGAGTGTCTTAGGACCTCCCTTTCCTCCAGAAGGCTGGAAACTTGCTGTTTCCCGTTCCTTGCTGATCAACACCCAAACCTATTCCTCATTTCTAGTTGTTTCTGATGCTTCTTGGTTGACATTTGAGCCGCATTCCCATTACAGCCAGTGTCCGGGTACGTAGCAGGTGCTGTACATAATAGTTCTAATGATGGGGAGGGAGTAGGGTGTAAATTTTGCTTTTTTGTGTTTTTGTGGGTTTTTGTTTGTTTTGATGCAGTACAGAGTGAAGGGGTAAGAATATGCTGAAAACCATAAAACTGAATAATTTATTCACAGAAACTATTAAAATGGTATTGTTGGGCTCACAGCAAGCCTGACAGCAGCTGTAGCTGCTACTCGTTCTCACTGAGGAAATTATTTTATTTAATGTGAGGGAGATGTGAGGCAGGGTGGCTGGCTGCGGCTTCTTATAAAACGCAGGTACCTTCCCCAATGTCTCTCCCCTCGCCTTTGATAGAGGCTGTCCCTGAAATAGAGGGGGGGCTGTTGTCCTCAGAACCCGGGCTTCCGCCCATGTGACAGTCTGTGATGTTGCTGATGCATGTGCCACAGAGCCCAGCCTCTCCAGGAAGTCAGTTTGGAGAGTTTGTGGTCACATATCCTTAGAAAACAAAACTGAGTCAGGTTCCTCTCTGCAGGAATTTTTCAGAGCCTTGAATACGTACGTGGTCTGCCTTGTGAATCTGGGAGAACGTAGCATTTCCGGGCTGCGTGACCTGGGTGTCCTGCATGGCAGACCATGTCTTACCTGGTTTTTCACACAGTAGCCTTTGGTGAGGGTGATCTAGCCTGTCAGAGGTCTGCAAAGATTGACAGCTGCTTCCTAGGTCCTTCCACAAATAAGCAGAAACAGCATCTGCATGGGAACTTTATCAGAATTGCGCTTTACCTAACTGGGGTGGCTCCATCCAGACACTGCCCCCAGACAGTGATCCCGCCCCTCCAAGCACAGCGGAGGGAAGTCTAGGGTGTCGTGGAGTGGGGCAGGTGGCATAAGGATGCAAAACTATCTCCCACTCTGTGGCCTTCAAGGCCGCTTGGTGGTGACGATGGCCTCATGGAAAATACTTCTCACTTCCACCCACAGTTTGGAACTGTTACCCGTGTGCTTCTGGAGTTTTTAAATGGAAATTCGTGTTGACTTCCATGTTTCTCATTTCTGTTTGTCTGTTGTCTGTGGTACAGTGCTGTGTGCAGATGGTACTCACTCCATTCCTCTCTAATGTGAGAAAGATTGCCCTTCTGGGGACAGCGTGTCAGTACGCTTCCAGAGTGAGGGGCTCTTCCTCCTGTCTTGTGTTCACACTTCGTAGTGACAATTTTTTAAAAAATGTGTACCAGCTCGACTGTTTATTGTAGAATGTAGAAAGGATTCTGTGTCCCTCGCTAAAGACATCCATTGGTGAAGTGTGTTTGGAAACCCAAGTGTTTTTCTACTGGAAAAACGATGTTGAAGAAGCTTCCTCTCGCATGCCTCTCGTGCTTAGCTAGAAAGGGGGAACTGTCCCAGCTCTGAGCCACTGTTCAAAGGTGCAGCTGTGTTTTTAGGACCAGATACAGGCAGAATGGTAAGCACATGCCTGCTTAGCTTACCCATTTATCAGAAAAGTTTAGAATACGAGCCACAGGGGTCCCTGCCTACAGTCCCTACAGCCTCCCCCTGCCCCAGTACCTTTCTCAGCTGGTCTGGGAATAATCGGGGCAGCCCATTTGACGGGGTCTCTCTCGGTCAGGCCTTTCCTCCTGGTCCCGAGAGCAAGCCTTTCTCTTCTGTGTGTTCAGCCACAAGGAGAATTATGGGAACCAGAAACTTCTCTCCGGCCAGCCCTTCTGAGGACACAGGTCCTGCCCATGCTCCAAGAGTGCTCCTGGACATTGTGTAAGGCCCTAGGACTCTTAGCTCAAATGATAATGATTGCATTGCTATCCTGCTTTAACTGACAAAACCACAGAGGTTTTGCTTGTTTCCCTACTCTCTTCCTCTGCCCAGGCCTCCTCCATACATATACAGGCACACATGGGTATGCATACACACACTTGCACAGTAGACATACACACACACATGCACATATGGGTTTGCACACACATGCACATGTGGGTGTGCACACACACATGCACAGTAGACATGCTCACACACACATGCAGACATGGGTATGCACACACACATGCACACATGAATGTGCACACACACATACACAGATTGCCCGAGCCTGTGCACTCCTGGTGCCCAACTCCCATCCTGGCCCACCTCTCTGTCAGCAGGACTGACTCCATCACTCCCTCAGGTTTTGCCCACCAGCATCCACCAGCTTTTCCCTCAGCACAGCCCCTTTGAATAGACAACAGGACCTTCTAGAACCAGCTGAGCCCTTGGACAGCAGCAGGCAACTTTTGATCTGCTCTCATCGGGTACAAAGGGTGGTATCCGTATTCTCTTCTGAGCATGCTCAGTAAGGCATATGGACATAGAATTTAACATCCCTGAGGAGTGTGTGTTTTTTACATATTTGTATGCAGTCGAGGAGGGCCTGTTGTAGAATTCTCTCCCTGTATCTTACTATACTGTTAAAGAAGCTGAATTCCATGTTGCCAACAGATGCGTGAAATGTTCCCGAAACTTCCTCCAGGAAAAGCCATTCAAGCCTGATTATTTTTCTAAGTAACTTCAATTAAATTGAAGAAAAAAAAAACCAGAAGCTGTTTTCTGTGTGTGGACTATTTTTGGCTCATTAATGAAAGACTTGCAGTGGGGTGGGGTTGGCAGTGCCCTTCAGCCTGCACATGCTCTGCCATGTGTGTGTGAGTGTGGAGATGAGACCTCTGCTAGTCACTCAGCCAGGGTGAGGCTCCCTTCCCACCCCTCCACCCCCCAGGGACCAGGTCCTCTGATAAATGGATGGGTGGAAGCTTCACTTCATTCTGCTTTTCTCAAGAAGTCTCTATGCACACTGGAAGATCCTCTGGTTAGTGTGGTCCTGCCACCCAGTCGAGAGCAAGGCAGTAAAGCCCCCCATGGGTGGTGGCAGAGCCAGTCCTCACACCCTACGCCCTGGCACTGAGCAAATGTCTCCCTCTGAGCAAATGTCCATTCCTACAGCTAGGAAACCACAGAGCAACTGTGCAGACTCAACCTCTGTTCCCTCCTGATGTGCCACATCACTTCCTGTGACTTCAGGGATAGTGTCTAATTAATGTGACTGAAACAGCTTAAGGAAAGAAGAGCCTGTTTTGGCTCTTGGTATAAAGGATGCACAGTCGTGGTAAGGAGGGTGTGGCAGTTGGTCACATCGCATCCACAGCCAGGAGGCTTTCAAATATGAATGCTGGTCAGGCTCAGCTCACTTTCTCCTTTTTATTCAATTCAGAATCCCAGCCTAGGGCACGATGCCACCCCCAGTGGCCTTATCATCTTAATTAACTGAGTCTGAAAACACCTCTCACATGCCTAGAGGTTGGTTCCCATGGTGATTCTAAATCTCCATCGAGTTGATAACCAAGATTAGCACCACAGTTGGGCATTGTCTTGGTCTGCTTTCTGTTGTTGTAACAAAATATTTGAGGTGGTTAAGTGGTAAGCACGCTTATTTGGTTTGTGATTTGGGTGATAGAATTGTGTAGCTGTCCTAGAAAGAAAAGAAAGCCTTTGTGTCCATCATGATATAACAGAAACGGGAAGAGAATAGCCACCTGCAGGGGGATCCAGCAGGAAAGAGGGACTCGGGAGCCACCTTGGGATTCTCCATTCCCTTCAATGGCTTCCCCATTCCCTTCAATGGCTTCCCCATTCCCTTCAATGGCTTCGTTACCACCCGATAATAGATCTTGAGGTACACACTCATTTGCTATCCAAATCCCGGAATCTTTTAGCTTTGTCTTTTAGCCCAAATCACTTCCCTATGTTTTACACACACACACACACACACACACACACACACACACACACACACAAATCCCACTTGAAAGCTGTTTCTAAAACCCAAATCTCAGAAAAGCCACATAGAACAACTGTCAGTAAAACCAAAGGAAGAGACACTTGGTGGACTGGCTAGCTTGGAATACCAGCATTCACTGGGGCAGGAGGATTGCCCTGAACTGGACATAAGCCCGAACAAAATGGCATTATAGTCTTTCAAAAAACAATGTGTGAGTGTATGTGAATGTGTATGTGTGTGAGAGTGTGTGTGAGTGTGTATGTGTGTATGAATGTGAATGTGTATGTGTATGGTGAGTGTGTGTGTTTGTGTGACTGTGTGAGAGTGTGTGTGTGTCTGTGTGAAAGTGTGACTGTGTGTGTGTGAGTGTATGTGAATGTGTACGTGTGTGTGAGTGTGTGTGTGTATGTATGAGTGTATGTGAGAGTGTATTGTGTGGTGTGTGTATGTGTGTGGTGAGTGTGTGTGTTTGTGTGACTGTGTGAGTGTGTGTGAATGTGTGAGAGTGTGACTGTGTGTATGTGTATGTATGAATGTGTATGTGTATGAGTGTGTGTGTTTATGTGAGAGTGTGACTGTGTGAATGTGTATGTGTGTGTATGTGTGAGTGTGTGTTTGTGTGAGTGTGAACATGTTTGTGTGTGAGCATGTATGTGTATGTGTGTGAGTATATGTGTTTGTGTGAGTGTGTCTATGTGTATGAATGTGTATATGTATGTATGAGTATGTGTGTGTCTGTCAGAGTGTCATTCCTCAGATTCTATCCACCGTGTATTTTGTGACAGAGTCACTGGGGCTCACTGGTTTCAGCAAGGCTGGCAGGAGAGCCAGCCCCAATGTTGGGATTACACGTGTACATTTCTGCGCCCAGCCTTTTTCTCACATGAGTGTTAAGCTATCTAACTCACATCCTCTTGCCTATGTAGCAAGTACTTGACTGAGTCCTCCTACTCGGCCCTTGATTGTTTTCAGCCACACCATATACGGCTCCTGCTGTGTCCACTCACCTGCTGTCTTTGTCACCAGCAGAAGAGCTCGCAGCCATTACTCCTGTCACTATTACTCTTGGGGTTGAGAAAGGCCCAGACCTCAGGGCTTAGTCACCTCAAAGGAGTAGGAAGCCAGTCAATCAGACCGAGTGTGACTTTGCCAGCTAACCCAGCCCTGACCCTTCAAGGACACTGCGCAGGTCCATGGGAAGCAGAGCAGATGAAGCCCTGGCTGCATCTACTTCCTTGAGCGATGACTGAATGGCTTGTCTGCTGCCAGCCTTTCAGTAGGAAATTCCTATGGTGTCACGGGCGCCCTCTGTTGGACACTGCAGGAAATGAGACTGCAGCTTGCGTGGACGAAGCCCTCTTTCCTGGCCACGCCCCCAAGAGACAGAGACGGGTCTTTAGGGGAAGGGACAAAGTGCCCCGTTTTGAGAACAGGTAGATTTTCCCCAACGGATGACTTTTCAACAGTCTTTTAATAAGAACATTTTCAAATAGACACACACATAAATAAGACAAAAGGACTTTTGAAAGACAGAATTAGTTATACCCAAATTCCAGTCAGAAATCAAAGTACATACTTCTTGTATGGTCTGCCAGGGAGACAAGGAGGCTCTTCATTAAAATATGGAAATAAAAAATAGCTTCTTCATTAACGAGGTGCTGCTGTTTCTCCTCCTCTCCTTCCTCTTCCTCTTCCTCATCTTCCTCCTCATCCTCTTCCTCCTCCTCTTTTTGTTTGTTTATCCAGGGCTTGAATTTGATGTGTAACAAAAGATAATCCTTATATTCCTGATCCTTCTGCCTCTGCTTGCCAATTCCTGGAACCACCAGGCATACAGTTCACACCCAGTTTTGGAATTGAACCCAGGGACTAGGCACATGCTAGGCAAGTGCCATACCACTGAGCCACCTCCTCGGTTCTTCAGCATTATTTTCAAGATGATAGAACAGCCTGGTGTAGAAACCACAAAGGCTTTGGGATCTTCCCCACTGGTATGAAGGGGCCTGGCCTAGTCAGACCCTTTACCTATTGGGTCAAGTCAGAACCAAGCTGAGGACAGGAAGAACAACAAACTGCCAGTGCCAGAGTGGGCTCTGGGTGCAGAGCTACTCTGCCTGGTCCCAAACGCCTCAAGGGGCCTTAGAATGTTTGCTTTCAACGTGGCCTTTTCCAAATTCGGTCTTTCTGTCTGCCTGTCTGCCTGTCTCTCTCCCTCTCTGCCTCTCCCCCTGTGTGTGTGTGTGTGTGTGTGTGTGTGTGTGTGTGTGTGTGTGTACACACTTTTATCACAGAGCACATGTGGAGGTCAGAGGACTGCCTTGAGTCACCCTCGCCATCCTTGTCTTAGAGTCTCTCATTGTTTACCGGTGCACACACTCTGCTTGCTGCCACATTTGCATCCACAGTCTCCTGTCTCTGCCTGCCATCCTACCATGGCTGCACCGGAATTCCAGACTCATGAGCGACTTTATGAGCCTCTTCCAGCATTTTAGTGGATTCTGGCGACACAAGCATAGGAGAGAGTTTAGCTTGGAATCCCATTCGGCTTGGGGTCACGCGTGCTCGCACGCATGCACACACACACACACACACACACACACACACCTTGTAACAACACACTCTGCAGCCTAGTTCACTTGCATATGCTATATATTTAAACCCCTCCAAAAAGCAACCTCAAAGCCTCCCCGCTCCCAGCATCAGGCTGCAGGTCCTCACAGCCCTGAACAGTAGCACCCATTTTTGCCACTCCAGGTAACAGTCAAATTTAGTCACCTTCTATTCAAGTGTATTCATGTATCTATACATGAAGAACAGAAGGGACGATCTGGTCTGAACTGGTTTGGGCTACATGCACAGTAAAGCAGAAATGTATCCTCCAGTAACCTTTTAGAGAGAAGCCCCTACTTAGCATCTTGTGCTTGTGCATAATTGTGTGTGCATAGTATTAAAATCAGGTGCATTGTGGGAAAGGATATGTGTAACAGGGAATATGAATATATGACCTAACCTGTCAATCAAAATAGAGAACCACCCAAATTACCCCCCTTAGTAACCAGCTCCTCCTCCTTAGCCCCAAAGAGTAACAGGGTTTGATTACTGTCACTCAGGTGGCCTGCTGTCAATCTTAATAGGACATCCCTCTGTATGCTACACTCCCGCTTCACTCTGAACAAAGTTACCTTGCTTCTCTGCAAGTCCATGTGAATCCTTATTTTCAATTCTTTGCCTCAGAGACCAAGAATCTGGAAACCCTTAGACAAGACCCCAGCCACCAGAGTCATGGGGATCCAGACTCAGGCTGTTAGACTCGTCGCCTGGCTAGTACTTTCCTCACTGAGATCCCACGCCCCCAAATTAGGAATTCTCTCCTCTGTTATTACATTTCCTGTATTTACATGTGTGGCGGTTTGTGTGTGTATGTCAGAGTACAGTTGGAAGACATGGAGCTCGAACTCACTAGGATCGGCCACAACCATCCTGCCAGGCAGCAAGCTACAGGTTTTCATAAGAAAAGCTGGCCGTGAGGGAAGCAACCTTTATGCATTAATGCATAATTTAGTATAAATCATGCAGGGCAATCCGTGCTTTTCATAGAAATGAGCAAGGCAGAGGCATGGGTGCTCTCCAGATGAGAATTCAGATTAGGATAGTTAAGAACTGCTACAACCCACTCATCCCAACAGCAACAGAGGGGGGAGTGACCCAGGCCTGGTGACCCCACAGTTCATGTGTCTTTAGTGAGCCAAACTTAAGAAGAAGAAGGGGGGAAGAGGAGAAGGAGGAGGGGAGGAGGAGGAGGAAGAAGAGGAGAAGAAAGAGGAGAAAGAAGAGGGAGAAGAGGAAGAGGAAGAGGAGGAGGAAGAAGAGGAGGGGAGGAAGAGAAGGAAGAGGAAGAAGAGGAAGAGGAGGGAGAGGAGGAGGAAGAGGAGGAGGAAGGAGAGGAGGAAGAAGAGGAGAAAGAAAAGGGAGAGGAGGAGGAAGGAGAGGAGGAAGAAGAGGAGAAAGAAGAGGAAGAGGAGGAAGAAGAGGAAGAGGAGGAAGAAGAGGAGGAGGAGGAAGAGGAGAAAGAGGAAGAGGAGGAAGAAGAAGAGGAGGAGGAAGAGGAGGAAGAAGAAGAGGAAGAAGAAGAGGAGGAGGAGGAAGAGGAGGAGGAGGAGGAGGAGGAAGGAGAGGAGGAGGAGGAAGAGGAGGAGAAAAAGCTGGTGTCAGGGAGGAAACAGAGATAGAGTCGAACCTGAACCAGGGGGGCAGAAGCTAGCCAGCAAGTGGACAGATATCATTTAACATGGGATAAAATAAGAGAATCTGCAGAAAAGAGGACAACATTCAGGCTCAAACAGACACAGAAAACTGGGTCATCTTCCAAACAAAGGCCCTGCCTTCATGACCTATTACACAGCCTTCAAAAACTACTGGACTGGTAATTACCAAACGTGGACCAACTCTTCAGAAGGGCTGTTCTTATAGAAAAGCCAATGGCAAAGTGGAAGTCCTGGGGCCAGGGAAGGGAGAGTTTCCCAAAGATGGCTGAATGGCAGGGTGAGCTGTAAGTACCTAGGGCTGTTGGCCAGCAGCATCAGCCAAATCTTTAGGGCAGCAGCCCAGCAGGGAGGCACCATGTTCAAGTCACCAGTCCCACAGCCATCACTGTGGGAATGAGGGCATTTAGCTAGGACAAGTGACCTTCGAGACAGAACCAAGGTGAGAAAAAGGCCACTTGGCCTTAGTTGCCCGTAGTCTCCATGTACAGAGCTCACCCTGAGTGGAGCTCCCTGTGGAGGGTCCAAGCCATTGCACACCCCAGTACTGAGGCAGATTTGTGAGCAGCAGAGAGCCTGGGATGTCTCTAGCTTCCCTTCACACCATTTCCAGGGGCCAGCATCTGGGCAGAGAGAATTGTTCATTCACTCACCCAAAGGCAGGGCATCCACCAAGGTCAGAAGCATTGTCAGGGGCAGAGAACATGAAATACTTAGACTCTTCCTCAAGGGAGAATGTAGACATCTTCCCAGATACTAATACACACCCCCAACCCCAACCTTTTGACATTCAGAAATAATGTTCTCATCTACAAAGTTCACAGTGAGCCACACTATCAAGTCACACACACACACACACACACACACACACACACACACTCACACAGAGAGAGAGAGAGAGAGAGAGAGAGAGAGAGAGAGAGAGAGAGAGAGAGAGAGCGAGCACAAAAGAAACGTAATATTTTAGGTAAGTTTCTGATTCTGCCTTAAGTTGCATCCAGAGCAGTCCTATATTAAAGAAAAACTCCAAATTCTGCTTGGGAAAGACTGGCCCAAGGGGTGGAAGGAAGGTGAAGTGATTGGAGGAATGGTCCCCAACCAAAGGGGATCTGGGACCCCTACAGACCAATCCACACAGTAAGTAATTGCCTGGTACCCAGGGTCAGGAATATCCAGGCTGGGAAGCCTGAGTTCGTGCATATCAAGAACGCAAGTGGATGGAACTCACGACCCTCGGGAACTGTGAGGAATGGAGGAGGGGCAGGGAGCGCTGTCATGTGACCACTTGGGAAGGCCGTAGGTGTGGGTGGGAATCAGGCGGAAACCAGTTGAGGGATATGGGCTATGGAACTTGATGAGTGAAGACCAGCACTCGGGGGCAGAAAGGAGAGGCTCTTGGACCTCACAGAGGGTGTTCTGTGGGCCATGGGTGCTAGTCGCTAACATTTACTGTTTCAGACACGTTCCAGCCCCGCTGTGCTTTAAGAAGTTCCGTGGGATGATATGGACGCGTTCCCATTTGCTGGCTGAGAGCATGGGTCAGAGGAAAAGCAATGGCTTTGAGGGAGGACACCTCACACCGTTGCCTACGCTTCAGAAGCCTGGAGATGTGCAGGGTGCAGAGCAATGGGTCTGACTGCATTGCATAAAACCCCAGCTGAGGGTAGGGCTGACATCTACCCTAAAAAGCAGGGTCCCCTTTTCTTACTCTGCTTATCAAGCGATGGGCCCAAATTGCGGAGCTTCTTTTTTTTTTTTTTTTTTCTTTTCTTTTTTTTTTTTTTCGGAGCTGGGGACCGAACCCAGGGCCTTGCGCTTGTTAGGCAAGCGCTCTACCACTGAGCTAAATCCCCAACCCCAGCGGAGCTTCTAAAGAATGCACTGATTCGGTTTGCACAGAGCCCCAGGCGTCAGTCGAGCTCCTCAACAGAGTAACTCCTTACCCCTCATCTGCAGCTTTGAAACTCATAAAACCCTTGACTATTAAGGGGGGGGGGGGGATCCTTAAAAGATTTTTTTTTAAAAGACAGATTTGAGGTAAGCTCTCTTGGCAGCAAATCCTGACCTTAGCTAACATGAGGCTAATTATAGTCTGTGCTTGTCCCACTTTCTGTGAAAATTTGAGCATTTCTTGCTGAAATATTCACATGTTTTACCAGGGGAGAGCACCCTCGCTCTCTGCCAGGAAGCAGGAGGTGGGGGGTGGACGCACGTGCAGTTTACACTGTGTTTGAAAATGCGTTCCTTCTAGATCGCATCTGTGCCTAACGTATCACCCTGACTGTATAGATGGAGAGACTGCGACCTGCAAAGGCCTGGTCACAGCTCATTCCTTCATCTGCCCTTACCACAGGAGATCCAAGAAGCTCATGAAGCATGACACAGCTCTAGGAAGAGCCCCAGCCTCGGGTCACAGCAAGGAGGAAGTTTTCAGCCCAATGCACACAGGCGAGGGGCAGAGAAGTACAGCGCCCTGTCACTTCCGGTAAGGAGGATGGGCACCGGAAGGTCAGCCCTGTACCACAGCCTCACAGGGGTCTGGGGTATCCAGTCCAAAACCACAGGGGTCCTCAGCCTCTGCCCGATGACCAGGTACGGTAGATGCCAGCGATAAAGCGAAGGAATGAAAGCCAGCAGATTTTGGAAAGATCTGTGGGTGAGCCCTGGATGACTGAACAACCCGGAGAATCACATGCCAACAATGAATGCGTTGCCAGGTCCTGCTCCTCAGGCCCTGCTGCGTCCAGAACAAGCCAGGCTCCCACGTCTGTACCAGCCAGGACAGAGAGAGTTCCCTCTGCTCAATGAAACACAGCCAGCCCCCCAAAGGCATCAGCAGAGACGGGCCCCCAGCACCCTCCGCCTAGAGACAACGTAAATCCGAAAAGGAGGCTCCCGGGATACAGTGTGACTGCCCTCTCTTCGTGCCAGGAGAGGATTGAAAATCCAGGATCATGTCACCAAAGTTATCCATCACCCACCCAAATCAATTTAAGCTCCCTAAAAATATGTCTCCTTAACTCCATTTTAAAGTATTCCAGGGAATGTGGAACTCAGAACCGTTTTGTGATTCATCTCTGAACCTCGCTGTGTATATCCGAATCACACATTTAGACAGTTTGCATTGCCTTATGCTAACATACATACATAGTTCTACATCTCCTTCAAAGAAGGAGCTATTACCAGTTTTTGCCCGTTTCCGTGTTTAAGGACTCGTCCCTTTGCTATCGTGGTTGTTTGGTTTGGTTGTGTGGTTTTCGTTTCTTAGACAGGGTCTTTCTATGTGGTCCAGATTAGCCTCAAACTCAATATGTAGCTGTTAAATTGACACAAACCTGTCACCCGGGAAGAGAGGACCTCAACTGAAGAACTGCCTAGATCAGCCTGGTCTGTGTCCACGTTTGTCAGGCATTTTGTTAATTGGTAACTGATGCAGGAGGGTCCTGCCCACTGTGGGCGGTGTCGTCCCTAGGCAATGGGCCTGGGATGTATAAGAAAGGTAGCCTAGCAACACAGAGGAGACAAGCCAATAAACCAGGATCTCGGCTTCGGTTCCTGCTTCTAGGTTCTTGCTTGAGTTCTTGCTGCAGCATCTTCCCCAGTGATGGAGCACATAAGCCCTTTCCTTTCCCACAATGCAGTGGGCCATGGTGTTCATTGCAGCAAAAGAAAGCAAACATCTTTCATTTGAATGAAACTGAATTACTCCACTTCTGTTTTAGTTGGGGTTGTGTCCTGCTACAGTTCCGGGAGATATATATCCCCCAGAAGCCACTGTGCCAAAGGTGTGGTCCCCAGGCCATTATGCTACTGGGCAGTGTTGGAACCTTTGAGAGGCTCAGCTCTTAAATACGTTCTTAGCTGGACTTCGGGATTTTACTCCGCATGTACATTCATTCTTCCGTGACTCTCTGTAGCAGATCTGCTCTAGCCTGCTTGGCCTTCCAGAACTTGGTCCTTAAGTATTAACGGGACTGCAGGCATTCCCCGCTCTGTGATCGCAGGCTGAGTATTAATTCCCTCCAGACAGAAAGTCTTCACAACAGGGCTGGGAATGTTGGTAGAGTATGCATCAAGTCTTGGGTTCCACCCCCAGCAACTCATAAAGCAGGTGTGGTAGCACACACCTATTTATCCCGGTACTCAGGAGGTACTGGCAGGAGAATCAGAAGTTCAAGGGCATCCTCAGCTAGGGTAAGTTCAAGGCCAGCCTGGATGCAAGAGATTCTATCTATGGAAAAATGAAGTCTCAACAATATTGGACCTGACACCTGCTTTGCTCCCTTTCCTTGAGAATCCAGTGGATCTTGGGGTCCAAGTGCCTGAAAATAGCTGTCTGTTGCATTTTTTCTCTTTTCCTAGGTTTTGTATGTGTACCAATATATACATGTAAGTGCATATGTGCATGCACATATGTGAGTATATACATTATGTGCATGTGTGTGCATGTGTGCATACATGTTTATATGTGCAGGCATGCATGTGAATATGTATGTATGCATGTGCACATGCATGCACATACAAGCATACATGTGCATTGTGCATGCATGTATGTGAATATGTGTGTATGCATATGTGCATGAATGTACATGCATGCATCTATGTGCACATGTGCACACATGTGCATATGTGCGTGCATGTATGTGCATGTGCACATGCATGTATGTGCATGTGCACATGCATGTATGTGCATATGAACATGCATACATATGCAGAGGCCAGAGGCCCACCATGAATCTTTCTCAACTGCTCTTTGCCTTACTTTTTATGCATGCACTCGGAGCTCACTGACTGGCTGGACTGGCTGGGTAATGAGCCCCAGGATTCTCCTCTTTGCCTCCATAGCACGGAAATGACAAGTGTGCAGCTTTTTATGTGGCGCTGAGGATCCAAACTCGAGTCTTCACACTTGCCCAGCAAGTGCTTTGCTGAGCCATCTCCTTAGCCCCTGCTTTGACTCTAATTGTGTCGGGTTGATTCTGGCCCTGATTCACTGTCATCGTCAGTCACAGAAATCTGACTGTTGTGGTGGAGTCTGCATCACATGTGGGATGATGTCATCAGTCCCACGTGCAATGGATGTGTAACTCGTTGTGACACTGCAAACGTAGTGACACTTCTATAACTTAAAAGAAAATGGAGAGGGAGATTCTGCAAGATGGCTCAGAGAGTAAGGTGCCAGCCACCAAGTCTCAGGACCTAAGTTTGATCCCCAGGACTCACATGGTGGAAGGCAATGTCTTCTCACCTCTGCACATGCGCCATAGCGTGTGTGTGTGTGTGTGTGTGTGTGTGTGTGTGTGTGTGTGTATACACTAAAACAACATTTTTAAATGTACACAAAAAATTTTAAACTTGTAACCAATTTTCTATTGTTTTTGTCTAGTGATTTAGGAGATATATGCCAATGTGAACGTTACTATTAAAAACAAAAACAACCTCCTTTTATTTTCATTTGAGGTCAATCTCCTTAAGACCCTGTTGCCAGGACAAAGGATGAGAGGGAGCCATTTCATGTTCCTGTTACCATGTTTCCTTATTGTCTCCAGAAAGCTACACGTGTTCCTGTTGCCCTGGGAACAGGACTACAGATCTCTGGCGATGGCTGGCTCTGGGCTCATCTGCTTTATTTCTTCAGCTGGAACTGTGAGTAATGGCACCTAGAAAATGGTTCGGTTTATTTTTCCTTCTATAAGTAGGAAAACTGTGCGTCTTCACATTGGATAATTGGATGTCTGAATCTCCTTGTGTACAAAGTATTCCTGAGTTTTGATGACAGATCAAGTGGAATTACCCTGTTATACTGTGTAACCTTGTGGCATTTTGGAGGACTGTTAAGATACTCCCTCTGGTAGGTTTTTTTTTTAACCCCTTAATTCTCTTCTAGTTTTTGGATAACTTTCATTTATGATTGTGTTTCTTTGAGCCGTAATGACTAGATTTTGCTCTTGGGTAGGTGTTGTATGCAGGGAGCTGACCAATTCGGAAGGCTAACTGGAGCTGACAGTGAGCCTCCTGGCTCTGTCTCCCCAGCTGGGAGATGATAGGCACCCCATTGCCACAACATCTAGCCCTTTCCTTAAGTGCTGGGATCGGAGCTCAGATCTTCCTGCTTGCGGCAAGCACTTCGTCCACCGGACCACGGCGCCAGCTCCAGATTTTGTTCCCGATGTCTTTCTCCAAAGGATTCCATCCTGCCCTCCCCACCTCGTCTGGCACTGATGAATCTGTTTATCACTCTCTCAACTCAGTTTTTATCACTGCTGTGGCTCGCTTCCTCTCTGTATCAGCATGTGTGCTATAGGAAATAGCCAGGTCTCAGTTTCTCCCTTTCCACACAGGTAGACCATGACTACTTGTTACCAAGAAGTCCTAGTCCTAGTATTGTCCCCGGGGTACTGATGTATGAAATTGCCAGAGGCTGGAATGTAGCTCAGCTGGTGAAGTAAACACTTAGCATGCTGGAAGCTCTAGGCTTTATCCCAGCACCGCATCAACTAGACCCACTGATGCACGTCTGCGATCCCAGCACCTCAGAGTTGGGAGCAAGAAGATGATCGAAGCTCAAGGCCCTCTTCAGCCACCTAGTGACTCTGAGGCATCCTGGGTTACATGAGACATTATGTTTCAAGAAAAAGTGATTATTGAACGCCTGCTAGGAGCTCTATAGAGGACAGGCGTGTGGAGTGACCCAGGAATTCCAACTCTAGAGAATTTACATTGTGGCTTTTCGTGTTTCGTAGTCTGATTTGTAAACGTTTACAGTCCCTTGCTGACCACGCCTCTGGGAATGTTCTAGAAAGCTTCCATTTCAGGAGAACGTCCATACAACTGAAGCTGGTTCTCCTGCCCTTCCCCGAAAGGCCCTGCAGCTGTGGAACCTAGGGCCAGTGAATTATTGCAGTACCTTTTTATTCCAAAAGAAAGGTCAGCCTGGCCTGGGTTAAAGGTCAAGAGGAAGGTCAACCCAGCCTTCATAGGTCAACCTGGCCAGCCCTAGGGAATACTAGATGGCCTCTCTTACTCCACTTCGTTCTCCGTAATTGAAATCCGTTTCGTTCTTATATCTCAATGCTTCTTTTCTTCAGGTCCTTCCAGCTTTGACTAGAGTCGTCTTCCGATTGCTGCCCCTGTGTGTACACGTATCATTCTCTGCACTGTCTGGATACAGCTTACCACGCAGGTCAGAACGCCGATCTTCTGTGACTTCGGATAGCCCTGGCCTTCCCATGAGAAGGGCCGCGGCATCTTACTCCACTCAGTCCGTCGAGTTCCTGACAGGACTAGCAAAGCCAGTCCGTTTTTCTTGCTTGAGGGCGGCTGCTTCTGTAGCTTGCGCTAAGCACAGGCCTGTCTTCCACCCCGTGGAGTGGCTCCTTGTGTGAACATGGTAACCTTCCTGTGAGCTTCGCAGAGACTAAAAACACCGGGCTCACGCAGCGTCCTTTGTAGAAGTGATGTTTGCCAAAGGAGACATGCCGGGGTCTGCTCTGGTGTTGTGGTGCTGGAAGGGAACTGAGGAGTGTGCTACCCTCTCATCCCTGTCGCCTAGCGCAACACAAGACCCATAGAGCATGCTGGGAGTCCCAGAGCTCGCGATCGCTTTGGCTCCAGCTCCTCAGGTGGAAGCTGCCTTCTCACTTCAGGGACCCGCCTCCCCCAGCCCCCCATATTTGTGCACCCGAGTTAAGCTCCATCTTTTCTAGGCACTCTTCTTGTTTTGAAAAGAGCTATCACCTCTTAATCTTTTGCGTGATTCCAAACCTTATCCTGACCCTTTCTTTCTTCCTTCCTTCCTTCCTTCCCTCCCTCCCTCCCTCCCTCCTTCCTTCCTTCCTTCCTTCCTTCCTTCCTTCCTTCCTTCCTTTTTTCAGAGGTGGGGACCGAACCCAGGGCCTTGCGCTTGCTAGGCAAACGCTCTACCACTGAGCTAAATCCCCAACCCCGGTCAGTCTTAAGGATCGTTGTAAATCTAGGCTGAACTGGTTGACTTTAAAAAAAAAATCTATTTACACTAAAGGAGTGGGAAGAAGCCAGAAATGAAGAACTTTGGGTTTCAAGACTACACATATGGGCTTCTTTTTTATTTATTAACAGCTTTTATGTATTTTCAATATTATCCCTGAAAGCAGCTGTCTCTCCGAGTCCCATTTCACACCTGCCTGTCACTTCGGATTTCCATGTGCTAATTTACAGATCTGAGCTGCAAATGATAAGAACGGAGCCCAAGGTGATTTCCCCGGTTTGGAAGTTTGCTTCCATGCCCAAGGATTGCTTAGAGCCTCCGCACATGCGCACATGCAGCGAGGCTCCCAGACAGCCACCGGCTTACTCCTCACCCCTGAGTACTATTTTTGAGGTGTTAATACGAACACAGCATTCGCTGAACTGATAGTAGTTATGTTTATGTGGTTTTTCTCTACGACATTGTAAGACTGAAGAGAACGCTTCATAAAATACATTAGTATATAGCTTTGCATTATGCAAATAAATAAGGCATAGTTAATTGGGGAAAGCTTGATTACTTCTATTCTCCTCAAAGTGTTTTTTTTTTAAGGTTTCTTTATTTATTAGATATATTACTACACTGTAGCTGTCTTCAGACACACCAGAAGAGGGCATCAGATCCCATTACAGATGGTTGTGAGCCACCATGTGGTTGCTGGGAATTGAACTCAGGACCTCTGGAAGAGCAGTCAGTGCTCTTAACCACTGAGCCATCTCTCCAGTCCCCCTTAAGGTCTTAAGGAACTATGAAAAGGCTTTACTGGGCTAGGTGTGGAGTCTGTTGGTGGAGCATTTGCCTAGCACACAGGAAGCCCTAGGTTGACTCCCCATCACAACACAAACTATGTGACACGCACCGGTATTCTCAACCCTCAGAAGTTGGAGGCAGGAGGCTGACAGCAGAGGTTATACTCCAATATATTGAGTTTGACACCAATCTGGACCTTGACAAATTAAATAAGCAAAGAAAAGAAGGTTTTATCATCCCGGCACTGGACAAAGCCATGGGCTCTGATTTACAGGGGGAACGAGAGAAGCAGCAGTAACGGGAGAGTGTGACATTCTCTAGGGTCTCAGAAGACAGGGGGCTCTTCAAGCTATCAAGGGGGAAGATGAGTCATTAATACACAAGGCTAGTACCTGAATAGGGAAGTTTCCAGAACAGTAAATAGTCTCAAGCGGTTTGTGCTCACTGCACTGCAAGCCGTTACTGTCCCTGTTGTGGAGTTAGGATACACCAGTGGTGACAGTCTGGCTGTAGGGAGGAGCAAAGCATAACCCATCAGGGTGGCTTCCTACTGGCCGGACTTCGTGGGGCCTTCTGTTTGTTTGGTGATTGGCTGGCACTGTTAGATTATGGATCTAGTAGACGTGTACACCCTAGATGGGGGTGTTCTAAGCAAATGGTTGCTAGGCAGGCTTATCCACAGCGCTTGGGAGGCAGAGGCAGGAGGATCCCTGAGTTCGAGGCTAGCCTGGTCTACAGAGTGAGTTCCAGGACAGTCAGAGCTACACAGAGAAATCCTGTCTTGATAAACCAAAACCAAAACCAAAAACAAAAAACCCAAAAAACAAAAAACAAACAAACAAACAAACAAAAACAAAAAAAAACAAAAAAACAAAACCCACTGGGGACCACCAAGAGGAACCAGTAACAACACTCTGGTCCAGTCAGCCCTGAAGGCCGTGAGGGTAAGATGTGGTACCTTAGTCTGTCTTCTGTTGCTACAACAGAATGTCAGAGAGTGGGTAACTTACAAACAATAGATGTCATTTGGTTCTTGGCTTTGGAGGCTGGGAAGCCACCAGCATGGTACCGCCTCCTGGGAAAGGTCTTGCTGTGTCCTAACATGGGGGAGGAGACGCAGACTCATGAGAGACAAGCCCATATTCACCCTCTTACTGGAAACCCACACGGTCGTTAATGTACTTCTGTGACAAAGACATCAACCCACCGGTGACAGCGGAGGACCTAAGTGTCTCCCCCAGGTCCTGCCCACCACCCTGTCTCAATGGCAATCAAATTTCGACAAGAGCTTGGCAGGGTGGAGGGCACATTCACACCACGCACAGCCCTCTGTAAGGACATAGTGAAGGGTCACGTTTAGACAGGACCGTCTCTCTGCTGACACTGTCAGTCCGGGTGGGAGCAGGCCTCGTAATAAATACACCTGCCAGGCAGGCCCAGAGAAGGTTCCCTCTAGGAACACCCAACTGTCGTAATAATTTAATTCTTCACTACTGACGAGCGAAGGCCATACGTGACTCTTGAACATAAGCACACAGCCGGGAGCCCCCAGATATTCAGGAAGCCATCTGCAGCAGAAGAAAACACGTGGAGCTAAGAGGGAAAAAAAAAATAAACCTAGAGGAAATAGCAGGAAAACAAAGCAGCCAAGAGGCGAGAGAGGAAACGGTTTATATAGAGGTGCCAGGAACGAGTGAATGAAAGAGGCTCCAGAAAATTAAAAATAACTTAGCCAAAACAAATGTAGCTGGAGGATGGGGAGGTAAAATTGAAGAAAACGCACAGAAAGAACATTTAAAATTACAGAGAGAGGAAAGCGAGAGAGAGGAGGGCGGTGGTTAATCTCCCCGGGAGGTGCAGTTCCCAGCTAATTGGGGCCCTGAGAACAGAAAATAGCGAGCAGGAAATGATCAGAAAGAACCAGATGCTTTCCCAGAAGTAAAGGGCAGAGCCTATGTTCAACACGATGAACTAAACCCACCCACAGGAGGTTCATCATCGTAAAGCTCCGCGGCGGTAGGAAGACGCTCCCTGCAGAAGGACGCAAAGTGAGGAAAGCTATTGATCACTGCAGTGAGCTGAAAACTGCAACCTAATGAGGGGTGTTGGGGCCTCTGTGCCCACCACGGAGCTTAACCTCTCCTCTGCCTGGAAACACAGCAGCAGCGAAGGGGGATGAGGAAGATGCCGATATCGGGGAGAGGCCGGGAGCGGCCAGAAAGGGAGCCTGTCTCCGTGGGTTTAGGGCTTGACTACCAGAGGGTGGAGAAAGGCCGGGGTGACCCCAGTGAGCAGGGAGGTTCCCGTCTCTGGGTACACGGTACAGGTTCTCTCTCAAAAGACCCTCCTGGCCTCAGTAAAGGTTTGGTGTAGGCCACAGAGCTTTTGTCAGTGGGTGTCAGGGAAAGTCTCAGACACTAGCTTTCCTCACATCTAATCTGGATAGAGCACTTCTCTCCAAGCAGGACCAATCCCTACAATCCAACTGGGCCTGACAAATAGCACGGTCAGTGAAGTATTTGCTCAGTCTGCATCAGGCCCTGGGTCCAGTTCCCAGCCGAGCATAAAAGCAGGTGAGGAGGTCCATGCCTGTAGTCTCAGATCCCAAGAAGGGAGCCAAGAGGATCAGGAGTTCGAGACCATCCGTGCCTGCATAGCAAGTTCTGAGCCAGCCTAAGGTACTAGGGTCCGTGAGACCCTGAAAAAAAAAATAAAGCAAATAGCAAAATCAAAAGGAATAAAAGTAAGATTTAGGATAACTCTGGGGTTGACATAAAGTCAGTCTTTTGCCTGTTTCCAGCCCTGACAGGCTTTAGTGCAAGCTCTCAGCGATGCCTCCCTTCAATGCTCCAGCCGCTGCCACCTCACACAAGAGAGGAGAGCAAAGAGAAAAAAGGACGTATCGTAGGCTGCCATTCAAGGGAAAGACCAATAAAAACAGAAAACACACCGATCACCTAAATGAATGGGCCCAGCACTTCAGCAACGAATAGGAACAGGTCACGTGATGGTGTCACCCAAGGAAACACGCATGCCCAAAGGAGAGAGAGCTAGGGCTAAGGAAATGGTGAATACCGTGTATCAATCCTGCTTCCAGATGCAGAGCTCAGGGTCTCATCTAACTGCATTTAGCCAGTTTTCCAATTACTTCTGAAATACCTGTGGGAGCTGAGGTGCTCCCGTGGGAGCTGAGGTGCTGCAGACAGGGCAACGAGCCAAACAGACAAGGCTCCTCCCACCAGGAAAGCACCGCAGGGAGAGCAGCAGGTACAAAGGCCCTGGGGTTGGAGCCGGTTCCAGACACAATAGATGCTGCGATCTCATCTGAAAGGCTGGCTGACAGAGAGTGAGGGGCTCCCCAGCTCGCACACAGAGCTGTGACACCTCTGCCCGCGTGCCAGCCACGGAGGCAGTCCAGAGGGCCAGCTGATGGTGTGGGAATCAGCTTTCTCCAGGGGGAGGGAGGGCCAAGAGACAGCTAGAGAATGTCTAAGAATGAAGGTACAGCGGTGTGTGTGTGTGTGTGTGTGTGTGTGTGTGTGTGTGTGTGTGTGTGTCTGTCTGTCTGTCTGTCTGTCTGTCTGTGTGTTCATAGAGGGGAGGCTCATATGCATGGCTTTGTGTGGAGCTCAGAAGACAGCCTTGGGTGTGAGTCCTTCCATCTTTGGTTTGAGATGGGACCTCACATGGCCCATGGGCTTCCAGGGACCCACCTGCTTGTAACCACACACCCCCATATCCATCTTTCTACCTGACTTCAGAGGATCAAAGCTCAGGTCCTCATACTTGTGAGGCAAGGTCTTCACGGCAGAGCCATTTCCCTAGCTCCCAGGCAGTCTTCTATCCCCTAACTGAAGTAACAATGTTTAACATTTCTTCTCTCAGTTAAAAGTGAGTCAATATGCCCAACCTACCCACACTCTGTGAGGGAGGACTACACGGGAGCTGGAATACGTGGTGTTGTGTCTCCTTGAACATCCTATGGTAAGGTTATAGGGACACTTGGGAAAATAGCTGTAATTTGGGGGAACTTCACTGCCAGGAGTATATACTTAGTCAATCTTTTTATTTTAGCACTTTATGCATACGTGTGCTTTGTCTTCACATGTGTCTGGATCCCCTGGAACTGGAGTAACCACAGGTTATGGGTACCACTTGAGTGATGGAGAGTGAACCTGGGCCCTCTGAGAGCAACTGCTCTTAGCCTCCGAGCCAATCTTTAAAGGAACAGGAGGAATCACCTCTAGGCTGAGTCTCCAGTGATGTGCACAATAGCTGGTCAGGAAGGAAAACCAAAGTGGTCCTTTCAGCAACTAACACCAGAGGTGCTATGCCTCTGTCTCCCTGCCCTCCTGTATCAGCCAAACAGTACCACGTGGCCCTAGTGGTTTCCTCTTGAAACTATGGAATCACAGTTTTCTAAGGAATGTTATGTTGATTGTGACTGTTAGTTTTAACTGTCAACTTGGCGCAATTTTGTATAACCTAGGAACACAGTATCGATGAGGGATTGTCTACACCAGTCTAGTCTATGGGCGTATCTATGGAGACTGAGGCAACTGTCTTCATTGATCTGGGGAGAACCCACTGTGGGCGGCGCCATTCCCTATGCAGGGGTCCTGCACTGTATAAGCGTGGAGAGGTTGGGCTGAGTGCAGATGTGGAGGGCTGCTTCAAGTAGCTGCTCTCTGACTGCCCTGCAGTGACAGGCTGCTCCTGGAACTGTGAGTTAAATGAACACTTTCTTTTTTACGGTTGCCTTTATCAGGGAGTCTTACCACAGCAGCAGAAACAAAAGATGTTGATGGAAAAACCGACATCTACATTCTAGTTACAGGGAGCTGGGAATGCAATTTTATAAACATTGGTTATAAGAAGGGGGAGTTGATATTGTGAAGAACAGTCTGATGGAGACAACATTCGATGCGGGTGCTGAGGATTTGTAAATGATAGCTGTTAGTCATGGTGTGGACGCAAGAGAAGTGACAGAGCAGAAGCAGAGGCCATGAAATAAATTCCATTGAAAAATCACAAAGACATATGGGTAGACATGGTGCTCGTTAAAAACTTCAAAGCATCATCATCAACAGCAAAGGAGAGCAGAGATCACGAAGTAAGATTTGAAAAGTAAAGATACAGGGTTGGGGATTTAGCTCAGTGGTAGAGCGCTTGCCTAGGAAGCGCAAGGCCCTGGGTTCAGTCCCCAGCTCCGAAAAAAAGAACCAAAAGAAAAAAAAAAGTAAAGATACAAAGGCATAAATTAATAATTTCTAGGTAAGAAAAATGGATGAAATATCTCTCAAAACATAAAACGAGGAGCTGGAGAGATGGCTCAGTGGTTAAGAGCACTGACTGCTCCTCCAAAGGACTCAGGTTCGATTCCCAGCACCCACATGGCAGCTTACAACTGTCTGTAACTCCAATGCCAAGGGACCCAACAATCTCACACCAGTGCACATAAGATAAATAAATTATTTTTAAAAGAATATAAAGTGTAAAGGCAAAGGGTGAAGAATCTGAAGGGGAAAAGAAAGACAAGAAGTATATAGGAACGAGACTAAAGGCCAGCTATTGTTTTTTTAGTCAGCTCCTCAGCCTCTATCCTGAGGGTTCTGAAATGTTATAATTTGAAAGCTCTCTGAGCCATTTCACGGTCATCAGACTTGGGACTTAGGAGGCCATTAAAACATCATTCTTTAGATCTGAAAAGGATTTTTTTTTTTTAATATTAAAGGCTGGTTTATCGGGAAGCTGGTCTCAGGTGAGTTCACTGGCCCCAAGGATTGAGGCCGGGAGGGGGGGTCGCCATTGGGGAAGAGGAGAAAGAGAGAAAAGGGAGGGAGCGATGGTAAATTTTTAAATTAAAAATAATTCCATGCCACCCTTCATTCTTATTCTAGGATAGCTCCGTTAAAGTTCATTTTTCTCACTTTGCAGGCCACTCAGGTAATTATTGGTGCAGTAAAGTCTATGCTGATGTCCCTGGCTTGTGCTACCACCGAAGGCCACATGGATGTCTATGGTGTATGCTCCTGCCTGAAGTCATGTTGATGTCCATGACCCCAAGACCGGAGGGCCTTGTCTGGGTCCTGGCCCTACTGCAACTGGGAACTCTGTTCGTAGTCTGTGCTGACCCCAGAATCCATGGGAAGCCCATGATTCACATTCTCTCAGTCCGTAAAAAGCAAATAAACTACTTTGACAGTGACTTCAATGACAGTTGAGAGAAAGGGCCATGGAAGACTTCTGTGACAACCCCTCCCTCTGCCCTCCCCACCACCAAATGGTAACAGCCTAGTTACTCTTAAACACTGTGATGGGATGCTGAAATGTTACTCTCCACAGTAGATGTCATCCTGCAGGAGTGGGGGAGGGCAGGGACTCAGCTCTACTTAAGGGGTGGCCCTTGAGCTTGACCACACTCCAGTGAGTATGCAGATAATACAGATTACAACAGGAGGTGTGTTTATGGAGGAGTTACAAGGAAGGACTGGGAAGCAAATGATACAGTGTATGATGTGAAATCCTCAAGCAATCGGTAAGAATATTATGTTGGAAAAAAACAGAAAAATAAAACAAAGCCTTAGCCTAGGCATCTGCACCTACATGGCACACACACACACACACACACACACACACACACACACACATACATGCACACATACATGCACATACACATCACACACATACCATATCACACACACATACCCCATACCACACACACTACACACCACACACCATACACACCACACACATCACACACACCATACACCACACATACACACACACCACACCACACACACTACAAACCACACACCACACATACATCACACACATACACATCACACACACACCATATACTACACACCACACCACACATATACATCACACATACACATACACACACATACCACACACCACACACATAGCACACATATACCACACCACACATACACACACATCACACACATACCACACACCATATACACCACACAGATCATATACATACACACATACCATACACACCACACAGATCACACGCATACACACACATTCCACACACCACACATACACACACATACACACCATACACACACCACACCACACACACACACACACACACACACACACACACACACCACAGATACAAATTTAAAAAATAAGCCTTTAAACCTTAAAATACTCCTAAGAAGGGCTACTTACTATTTGCTGTGGGTTTTTTCCAATTGAAAATGAGGAACTTGGGCTGGAGAGATGGCTCAGCGGTTAAGAGCACTGTCCGCTCTTCCAGAGGTCCTGAGTTCAAATCCCAGCAACCACATGGTGGCTCACAACCATCTGTAATGAGATCTGATTCCCTCTTCTGGTGCGTCTGAAGACAGCTACAGTGTACTTATATATAATAAATAAATAAATCTTTTAAAAAAAAGAAAAGGGGGTTGGGGATATAGCTCAGTGGTAGAGCGCTTGCCTAGCAAGCGCAAGGCCCTGGGTTCGGTCCCCAGCTCTGAAAAAAAGAACCAAAATAAATAAATAAATAAATAAATAAAAATAAAATAAAAAAAAGAAAAGAAAATGAGGACACACAGCTGACTAATGGAAGAATGGGGTTCATACCTGAAATCTGACCAATCACTTTAATTCCTTAATCACCACTTCCTTTCAGAAATCGGAAAAGAGCTGCTTCCAAGTTTCTGACCGAATAGAAAGATGTTTAATGTAGAATTGACTTAAATATGAATCAAGTGTTAGGGATCATAACACATTTTCACATGTGCAAAGACTTATTGCGAAAGCTCAGATATGCGAAAACCCACTTCCAGATGTGCAAAGCATAATGTATCGGCACATTAAACACGCTCCGGGAATCTGAAGTCATGTAGTTGATGTGTCCAATTGATACCATGGTTAATCTTGATCGTCAATTTGATAGGATCTGGAATCAACTAAGAGAACTGACTGGGGTGGATCGGTGAGGGCATTTCTAGAAAGGACGCACTAAGGTGAGAAAGCCCTCCCTCGGAGTGGGCAGCACCAACTGGCAGGCATGGCCCAGAGATAGAGTTCTGAGGAAGAGGCAGTTAAGAGTAGCCACCTCGGGCTGCTGGCACTGTCCTTCACGGACGTCAGAATCCCACTTCTTTAGCCCTTCAGCTTGGACTGACGACCAGTGCCTCTCCAGAAATCTCCCAGGTCTTCAGCACCAGAGTGGGACTGCGCAGGCGTCCAGCCGTTTAGACTGCGCAGGCGCCAGCTTCTCAGCCTCCCCAGTGCGCCGACTGCTGCTGTTGGACTTTCCAGACCATTCTATTACGTAAGCCATTCTAGTAAACCCCTTTGGAATATATAGTCCTTCTATGAGCTCTGTTCCGGTAAAACCATGCGCATCCCAAAAGGACAGATAAGATGTCTGTTTCTTTGCCAGCTGTGGATTTGGCCCAGGGAGGGCAACATCTGGAACCTGATACAACTTCCAAAGAGACCAAAACTTGACACAGCAGGGACCAAGCCAAGCTGCTTAGAAGACACTGAGGGTGTTGGGCAAGCGGGGTGCGGGGGAGGGAGAGATAGAAGGACTTTGGCTCAGGAACAAAGACTGGCTCAGGCGTCCCGGTGACTCACAACTTTGGGCCCCATGAACATGTGCCTTCAGTGTGGAGATCTGAGCCTTCAGGGTGAGTCTCTGTTCCCGCACACATAACCTCTCTCTCCAAATGGGGCTCCGAGCTCTGCATGGATCCTAAAGGATCCTAGGATCAGAGGGGATCCTAAACAACAGAGCCCAGAGGACCATAGCTGAAGGGACATGTGATCCCCCAAGTCTTAGAAATAACAGCGAGCCGGTGTCTGTGCTGAGCACATCGGGCATTGAGTCTGGCT
The DNA here is from genome assembly GCF_021556685.1 of Rattus norvegicus. Classification (NCBI taxonomy): domain Eukaryota; kingdom Metazoa; phylum Chordata; class Mammalia; order Rodentia; family Muridae; genus Rattus; species Rattus norvegicus. Next base: position 30,170,480 of record NC_141540.1, on the reverse strand, counting down.
GTGAAGACAACTGTCAGCTTAGGACCTCATTTGTACCCATGCGGATGAGCTCCGAGGAGACCCGATTTTCATTTGTCTGGGTAGAGAGTTCTCATCTGTAAAGCAGCTGCTTTTTGGATGCAACGTCATTCCAGTCTACACGTCCCATGCCACTTCACCGTCCTCACCATTGGCTGATTTCATCTTGGAGGGATGCGCAGACAGCTTTGTCATCATCATCGTCGTCGTCGTCGTCGTCATCATCATCATCATCACCAGCAGCAGCAGCAGCAGCAGCAGCAGCAGCAGCAGCAGCAGCAGCAGATCTGAGAGCATCTAGGAAGTAGAGACTCCCAGGTCTTGCTCCAGACCTACAAAACTAGCATCTTCCCTGAGCAAAGGCTCCAAGTGATAGACCTGCACATTAGTTTGAGGCTCGTGTGCATGTGTGCGTGCGTGTGTGTCTGTCTGTCTGTCTGCCTGTCTGTCTGTCTAGTGTGCCCTTGCAGGGGACTATGGGCCTTCTTCTCTCTCTTTTGGAACCCAGCCCTGAGGTAACAGATTCATTCTGCCACACACACACGCTCCAGCCTGACTTGCTGCTTTGCCTTAGGACCAATGGGGCATGGACTGGACCCTTTGAAAACACCAGCCAAAACAAACTGTTTCTCTAGGTACGCGGATTGGTTTAGATCCTTGTCGCAGTAATGGAAACCGGTTTGTGCACCGCGACAACCCTCCTGAGAGGTTCAAACCGTTACTTCTTTTCTTTCTCCCTACTGTAGCTTATCGACTTAGGCTCCCCCCCCCCAACCCCCTCAGTAAATAGCACTTTGCCCAGCGTTGACAGGAGCCAGCCACGCAGGAGCTGAGAGATAAAACACCAGCTGACTCAAAAGTGAAATGGATAACTGAGTGCTGAGAAGGATCCTGTTGGCTGGGCAGAGGAAGCCACCTGATGTGGTTGGGGAGGACCCTTTGGAGACTGAAGAGAAATGGGGATCTGAGGGGGGAGCTGGAAGCTTAATTTATTCTGGTAAACTTCATCTCAAAAGCACACCCCAAAATGGCCATCATTGGGTCATTCTTAGAAAGTATTTTCCACGTGAGGCTACCCTCGGAGCCCATGATAAAATCCGATAAGGTCTTGCTAATTACACTCTCTAATGAATTGTGAGGCTGCCTGATCCACACACCAGGGGTGGCAGAGTCAATAGCTGGGTTCAATAGCCTCAATTACTCACAGGGTCTGTCTAATTTTGGTGTTAATTGTGCCCATTAACCCATGCAGAATGGTTTTAAATTCCTGCCTGATGCTTCATATGTTGATTCCTCGGAGGCCACATCGGCTGGTGTCCAGATTCATAGCCGAGGCTCCACAAAAGAGTCCCCATCTGTAACGAGTCTCTGGAGAAAAGATCACGAAATCTCAAATTCTTCCTTAGGTGGGATTAGTCACAATAGCATCAAACTCACGCTCAGAGCCAACCCTCTCCAGCAGAACTTTCACGGAGGGGCTGGGCACACGGTTCAGTGGGTATGTTTACTGTATACACACAAGGACCCGAGTTTGAGTCCCCAGGACCCACAAAATGTGGTGTGTGCTGTCATTTGTTTGTAACTCTAGTGTTGGGGAGACAGATGAATCCCAGGGGCTTACTGGGCAGCCCCTGTAGCTGAATCATTAACTCTAGGCTCAGAGACTATGCCACAAGAAGGCTGGTGCAATTACTCAGTGGCCAAGGGTCCTGCTTCTAAGGCTGGAGAACAGAGTTCAGCCCCAGAATCCACATGTAGAAGAGAGAACCGACTCCAGCCGGTTCTCCAACTCCACATGCATGCGGTGATGAGCACAGTACCCCCACCCCATCCTCCTTATAAATAATGTAACAAAATAAATAAAACGGAGAACAGTAAAGGAAGACATCTGATGTCAGCCTCTGGCCCCCACACCCTCCAAAGACAGGTGGATCTCTCTTGGCCTTCCCTCCTCCCTGTGGCCTCCCGGTGAGACCCTTTCTTCTTCCTCATCTCCGGGACACCAGCTCTCCTTGCAGTTCCTCTTTCCTCCAGTAGGGGCAGTGGTGAACAGCTGGACCACGGAGGGTGGAGTCATTATGCCTTGTCACAGGCTTCCTTGAACCCCTGCAGCTGCTCCTGCCTGGGTTGCATGAGTTCCTTTACATTGCACTGGCTTTTTGGTTTCTCCCTGACCCTTGGGTGGTAGGGGGCGGTGAAGGACAAGGTTGGGGCAGGGCGTCGAGGTGCACCCACATAATTTGCTTTTCCCCTTACGCATTATCTGGAGAGAGAGAATTGCACACGACAGCACGTACTTTACAAATGAAGCATTGAATGTTTGGTGTGTTTACAATCATCCACCTGTATGGACACATGTACCCTCTCACGTCTAGATCACTGGCCCTCTACATTTATTTTCTAGGAACGCTGAACTCCATGTCGAGAGGAGGAATGGTTTATGGCGTGTAATAAAGACTTATTAACTTCCTTTATGGTCCATAGTGGCTTGCATGGAAGCCCAGTAACACCTGTATCCTTAATACTAAGCCATACGAATGCATCTGAGTGCGCCAGATCCAATTAGCCACCCACCACAAGCCACAAACAGGCATTTTCCATTTGGTTCTATTTGAGTTTTGAATTGCTATTAGCAGAAACCCTTATGTGCCCAGAGAAGCTAAACGCCACTTTCAGATACTTTGTAATACTTGTCTATAGCCACAGGAGCAGACTCCATATTCAAGGGTGTCATTACAAAGGGAACTGTGTCTCTAGAGAGATGGCTCAGTGGTTAAGAACACTGGTTGCTTTCCCAGAGGACCAGGGTTCAATTCCCTCCACCCACATGGTGGTTCCCAACCATCTGTAACTCCAGTCCTGGGGAATTCAAGGTCTTTCTCTGGCCTCTGCAGGCACCAGGCGCACACAGACAGACAAGACAAATAAATGAAATTAAGTAAGAGTTTCTCCCTGACACGCCATAGACAGTTCTTAGTTCAAATTACCTTCTGGAGTTTTTTGTGCTGTACAGGCAGGCATGTCTGATTTGAGGCCCATGGACTCCATGTGGCCAAAGATATCAGTAGATGCTAGTTTACACAAAGTTCTAAGGCTTCCCTAAAACACAAGGAGATTTTTTTTTCTCTTTTGTAGCTTGATTGCATGGCTTGCAGATGATGTCATGTTGCAGTAGCAAAAGGTGAATGTGCTTGCATGTATGCAGATCATTTCACAAAGTCTGGATTGGATGACCCCACATGTGTGTGCACATACATGTGTACAGATCATTCATTTCTTCAAGTCTGGATTGGATGATCCCATATATGTGTGTATATACATATATTCAGATCATTTCACAAAGTCTGGATTGGATGACCCCCACATGTGTGTGCACATACATGGCTGCATGTGAGATGTCGATGTTCTGATGGTGGATCCAGGCATCATCTGTCAGTCCACTGAGGGATGTAATGCCGGGTGAGTGGAGACCTTTGCCCCAAAGCAGAAGAGGAAGCTTCCAGAAGCTTTTAAAGACCAGTTTCAAATTTCCCCTCATGCAGCCTGAACTAAATGGGGCTCTCCTGAACCCCTGGTTTCTGGGAGATTACAGGTTAACTGCAGTGAAGTTCAGGTGGACAGGACACTTTCCACCCCCCTGGGAAGGGTTGGGCCAGGCTCCAGATTTCTCTGTAGACATTGTCATTTTTATTTGAATGGAAAGGATCTGGAAGGATATCTTATTTGTTAAACAAATGAAAAGAGATTTAACATTTGAAAAGCAGTTTTTGTTTGAGGAAATACTTTCTACATATTTGCTGTGTATAATGTCTTTCCCTCCCTCCCTCCCTCCCCCCTCTTTCCTTCCCTCTCTCTGGTCATGTGTTCACAGCTACTTTTAGGCTTTAGCGTCTTTCTGTGGTGTATTAGTCAGGGTTCTCTAGAGTCACAGAACTTTTGGAATGTCTCTATATATTAAGGGAATTTATTGTAATGACTTACAGTCTATAGTCCAATTAACTCAACAATGGGTGGTTGGGAACAGGAAGTTCAAGAATCTAGTAGTTGCTCAGTCCCACCAGGCTAGTTGTTTCAGCTGGTCTTCTGTGGAAATAGGTTCCAACAGATGTGCTGGCACGTAAGAGCAAGCAGGTGACGAAGAGTGAGCCTTCCTTCTTCCAACGTCCTTATGGAGGCCACCAGTAGATGTGGCCCAGATTAAAGGTGTGCACCACCACACCTGGATTTGGAACTTGCTTTGTCCCAGGCTGACCTTGAATTCAGGGATCTGTTTGCTTCAATTTCCTGGAATTAAAGGTGTGTACTACCTTGCTTGAGCCTAAGCTTGTCATAGTCACTATGCCTCAAGATCTGGGTCAGAAGCCTCAAGATCTAGATCAAAGGTGAGCCCTCCATTTCTGGATTATAGTTCATTCCAGATGTAGTCAAGTTATAGTCAGGAATAGTCATCCCATATGTCATGTGACTTAATTTTGCTACTTTTCCTACTGAAGACACTTAGATGAGAAAAGCATGAAGTATAAGGCAAAAGTGGTTGCTGGTTTGCTCTGAGCAAGTCATACAATGACAGTCACCTTCTGTTGGCCTGATGGATTGAACGAGAATCGTGTGGTCTTCCCTTCCCCTTCACACGCTCTTATATTTAGGTGTTTTGTCCCTACTTGGTTGAACTGTTTTTAGAAGGACCAGGAGGTGTGGCCTTGTTAGGAGAGGAGAGGTATGTCATTAGGAGGTGAGTTTTTAGGTTTTAAAAGCCCACATCAAGCTTCTCTCTCTCTCTCTCTCTCTCTCTCTCTCTCTCTCTCTCTCTCTCTCTCTCCTCTCTCTCTCTCTCCTCTCTCTCTCTCTCCAACTTGTGCATAAGGCACAAGCTCTCAGCTACTGCTCCGGCACCATGCCTGTCTGTCTATCTGCCACCATCATGGTCATGGTCTCACCCTCTGAAATTGTAAGGAAGTCCTCGATTAAATGCTCTCTTTTATACTGTGTCTTGGTCTCTGTGTCACCTCACAGCAATAGAACACTAGCCCATGGCATGCATGCTGGCCTCGTGTGTGGCCCTTTCTTTACATTTTGGCTTGGTGCTGGAAGAGGCAACCAGTTACATATGATCACTGCTATCATGGCCAGGGCTCCAGTGACTCACTTAGATTTTCTACTATGAGGAACTGGGAACAGCGACTCTCATGTCTATTAGTCATATGGCTTTGAGTTTCCTGACGCCTCAAGTCCTTCTGCCTTCTGGACCACAGTGTCCTTGAACATCAAATGTCTTGAGTGAGGATAAGTGATTCATGTTCGGTTAAGTATTGCCTCCTTTCCTTCTTCTGGGGCAGACAGAAAGACCATACTTCCCAGCATCCCTTGCAGTTAGACTAGACCTTGGATGAAAGTGGCAAGCCACTCCCATGCCTTGTTCCTAGACATCGCAGTTCCTTTCCCTACTCCATTAGGTCACTCCAGCCTCTCCCCTGTCTTCCTGTAACCTCCCACCTCCTCAGTGAGAAACCTGGTCTCCCCCACCAGCCACTCACACAGTTACCTGTTCGACTTCAGTGTGTCAGGAGCCACACTGTCCACCTGTACCTCATGGGACACTTGGCTAATGGCCAACGGTACGCTGCCTCCCGCTGCATAAAAGACTATAGCTTATTTGAAGAGCTTCCTGGGGGAGACAGGTGCTTTCCCTCTGTACTGAGGTGGGAGGTTGAGTGTTGAAGACAATGTGGCTGTGTAAAAAGGGGAGCCTCCTGACCCACACCTGGCTTTCAAGCCTTCTGTGTGGAGTTACAGGGTTTCACCCCATCCTATCTTGAAGAGCGCAAACTTCATCCCACCTGTGGTAAGGACTCCCCGTATTTCTGGAGGCTGAGAGAGATGGCTCAGTAAGTAAATGAGAAACAGGGTCAAAAAAAGAACCCAGAGGCTACCCTGGCCAACCTCCAACCCCACCTGAGGTCATGTTAGTCTCGACACCCACCTTCCTGAATCAGTGTTTTGTTGAACAGTGTCTAGATGATCTTAACAATGTGTAAGAGGCTTTGGGGGTGATCCGACTCCAACAGTCCTTTGGATCTGAAGAAGTGCGCGCGTACAAGTCATCTCTCTCTGTCCCACTTGTACTTTGTTCCCTCCCTGCGACTCTTTTTCCTTTTTTTTTTTTTTTTCTTTTTGGAGCTGGGGACCGAACCCAGGGCCGTGCGCTTGGTAGGCAAGCGCTCTACCACTGAGCTAAATCCCCAACCCCACGATTCTTTTTCCTTTGGCTATTGTTTTTCCTTCTGGTATCTTGCTCAGTCCCACACAATGGAAAACTTTCTATTCTATCTCAAGGGTTTGTTTTTTTTTTTTTTTAAACCCTTAGTATCTTGGTGCGCTCAGCACAGCAGTTCGTAAACCCACGTCTCATCTGTTACAAGCCTTGACGTACATTGCTCTCATGTTTGGGAATGTTCGGATTGGTTGTGTGCGAGGGACCTCTAGGACACGGGGGGGGGGGGGGGGGGGATTCTGGGTAAACATTCTTTTCGGGGACCCTGTCCTCACTTGAAACTGTTTGACAAACTCCTTGAGCTTATGTGGAGTGGGTTATCCCTGAAAAGCTGTCAGGCAATGGGGAGAAAAGAGGTGTGAGGGCCCCATGAACCCCAACAAACGACCACTCTGTTGATGGAGGAGGAAAAGTTCAATGGGCCAAGGCTAGCTCTCTGGGGTCAGAGAGAAGAGAAATGGTGGGAGAGTCATGCCAGTTAGGAGGGGTTCTGCTGGGGGCAGGAGGTAGGTGAGTTTTTCTGGGAACTAGTGTGGGGCTTTGATCTATCGGAGGTTGGTTTGAGTTAATAGAGACTCCTTTCCGGAGCTAGGGCGGATAAGAAAGTAATGGCTTTTCCTGGCAGGCAGAAACCCCCTTTGTAAGGTTTCTGAGAAACACAAATTTTAAGTAGCAACTCTCTTTGCAGATCCGTCTAGCCTGAGTGGAGCCCAGTCTGCAACTCACAACATGGTCAGAGGCACTGCCATTTTGGGGACTGAGGGCGAGCTCACTTTAAACCTAAGAAGAGGTACTTTTGTACTGGAGTATTGTCCAGTGAGCACAGGGACCATCTTTGTGTGTGTGTGTGTGTGTGTGTGTGTGTGTGTGTGTGTGTGTGTGTGTGTGTTCCTCGGTCAAGTGTGTCATTCCTGGCTAACTTCCTAGTTCCACCAAGAGGGAAAGGCCCATCGCTGTTGCTCCGTACACTGCCACAGCTCCTCAGAACCTGCTTGGTGAAACTGAATGGATATTTTTGGCCTTGCATTTCCTTAAGACCATCTATTCAAAACTGCTTCCATCCAGCCTCCCTCACCCTCAAAAAAACTGGCTTCTGATAAAAGCCAATTGCATAGACTGGCTGAGAATATGCTCACCCCATGTGGCCGGGGTCATGCCGATTTAAACTTAACATTTGGACTTTTAGAGTAGACGTGTAGAATGGCGATCCTCTAGTCGTGTCTGGGCCATGAGTCCTGCATTCCTAACCTGTGAGTGCTCACCCTGTGGGCTGCATCTCCACCTTTCACACAGTGACCGGTGGAGGTTGAGATCCTAAGGGGTCCAGAACAGAGCAGAAAATGTGGTGTCAGGAACTCATGAAACCCGTTCCTAGCCAGGCTCCGTTTTCTTAGGACTGAGTTGGAGAGAAGGCTCAGCAGTGAAGTGTGTTTCCAGGTTTTCCAAGATAACCTGACTTTAGTTCCCAGCCCCGGTATCAGGTGGTCCTCAACTACCTAACTTCAGGGGACCTGATGTTATCTTCCAGCCCCTGTGGGCACCGGCACACATGTGCCATACACATAAATAAAAACAAAAAACAAATAAGAAAAAGACTGATGAGAGAAAGCATTGTCATAGCCACCAAAGAATACCACTTGTAGGGGCCACCCGGGGCAACAGTGTTTGGATGCCTTTAGGGTTCTGACACTCCACCTCCCACTCAGAGGGCTACTGACTTGTGGTGTGGCCTAGAACCTCCAGGAGGGATGGAGCCTTTTGTGCCTACACTCTGTAGATGCTCGGGTCCAGACACAGTGCTGCTAGAATCAGGTTGATAAGCCCAAGGGCTATGAGTTCTGAACTTGTCCTGTGTCTGATGTGTGGGTCACCCCAAAACAACACATTCTAGGCAGGAAAAGTGGTCTGGTCAGACTTGCCTTCCTGGGGCTGTTTAGAAGCCCCAAACAAGCCCAGAAGCCAATATCTCTGGAATCAGCAGGACCTTATACCAAAGAGCAAGAGGCTAGAGGACTCCTGAGAGAGACAGCCAAGTTTTCGAAGCCTCGGGCTATAAAGGGTGACTTACCGAGCTGTGAAAGGGACCAGCCCCAGACTGGGGGCATCTCCCCAGATGGTAACTCTGACATGTGGCCACTGTGAGGGGCTGAGGCAGGGTATGAACACACCACTGAAGGGCACAGGACGAAGACAGGAACTCTGTGGTCGCCTGTCCAGAGGTAATGGGGAAACCGGACAACCAGGTGGTAAGTGTATTTGTGATTTTGTTACAGATGGCCAGGGTCCCCTCTGTAGACTGTTAACCGTTTGGCTCTACCACATCAAGTCTGTCCACCTCCCTTGCCAAGGACACGTTTTATCCAGTTTTGGGGTTTTGCCAGTCTAGTGGTATATACAGTATGTCAGGATCACTTCGATTCAGGTTTTGTTTCTGGAGTCAGGGCCTCATGTGTCTCAAACTCGACCTGTTGCTACAGAATGGCCTGCAACCCTGATCCTCCTGTCTCCACCTCCCAAGGGCTGGACCACACCACCAGCCCCCCAGCCCTGGCCTTGTTCTGCTCTTAAGGACTGATTATCCACTGTTTGTATCACTGAGCCACCCTCCACAGGCTGCTTCACGTTGGATCGCTGGTTCCTGACTTACAGAAGTTCTTCACAGGTGATGGGAGTCAGACTTTAATGTGTACTCTGTAGCTAATAGCCACAGCCGGCTGCAGCTACGCCTGGTGGTGACAGTGTTGTTCAAACAGCTGTCAGTCATTAAGAAGAACCATCCTCTGGTACTGGGAAGAACAGACTGGGAACTCACCCAGTGGGGGAGGCTGGGACTGGGGAGGGAGGTAAACTAGGAATTAGCATAGACCACATAACAGTGATGTGGGAGGCCTAGGAGATACAGCAGACTCTGAAGAGACAGATGAGTGTCCTGACACCGAGAAACCCGTGGGAAAGAAGGAAGGGGAGCCTCAGGGTAGAGGGAAGAGAACTCGGGCAGATCCCCGGAGCAGAGTTAAGACAGATGCCAAGCAATCAGGTGACAGCCTCCCACCACGCTGTGTCGTGGTTTTAAGGTGACACTCTTTGATGGGAATCAGCCACTAGGCTTGGCACAATACAGACTGTTGTCGACCTGGATGAGTGTACTTTATAGAACTGGTGGAGACAGTAGTCAGCAGTACCCACGGCTGCCTGCCACTGAAGGCGTCTGATGTGAGGGGGGACAGCGTGGGCATATGTACTTCTCAGGCTATACTCCATGGTTCAGGGCCTGGGGAAGGGGAGAGAGAGGAGAGACAGGCACACATAGAGAAAGAGTCAGAGACAGAGAGGAACAGGAGACAGAGTGTGAGCTATGTTTTGTTAGAGCCAGGCTCTGCCTGGGAGGGACTGATGGACCCCAGGCTCTCTGTGGGATGATGATGGAGGGAAGGCAGGAGCACTCACCGTGGAGCAGAGGGCTGGAGGAGCTGACTGCCATCAGAGCCCAATCACCATGTTTCATGAACACAGCGGGGTAGGCGGTCCCCCTGGACCTTTCTAGGGGATTCCAAACACAGACCTGATCTGTGGCTGGCAGAGCAATTATGAAAGAAACTGCAATGGCACAAGAAATTGCTTCTCAGATTTTATTTTGATTTGGGTTCACAGCAATCCCAAGGTGCCAGAGCCCACTGTCAGTGGGCAAAGTATACTTTAGACACAGGGAAGGTGGGTACACCCCACCACTGACAGACTTAGAAGATGCATTTGGCTACAGCATGGATGATCTCTGGTGTGACATTTTCTGACGTCTCCATAAGACACTCCCCATGAGTTTCTATTTAATTTGCTTCTAAGAAACTTTGGAAATTTCAAAATAAGTGGATGGTCAAGAATAAAAAAATATGATCTTTTTTAAGCTGTGTGTATAATGTGCCTGGTAAGTTAGAGGGAAATGAGTTTTGGAAAGCAGGGTTTATGTGGTATAAAAATACTGTTCATTTACCTAAGACTGATAATAAATTTTATGGTTGAATAAAACTTACATATGTGCACAGAGACTTTCAAAGATCTGTAATTAACAGTGCATATCACTTTACAACGCATTTGGTCTGAGCATTCTGTTTTTGCCCGTTACATGTGTCTTAGACATTTTGCTGTTCTGGTAAAGGTTGAGAATCAGCCTCCCACTATCCGTCCTGGCACAGCGGATCTAGGAGGGGGGTTGGCTCTTTGTGGCTTTAAGAAGCGAGACATTGTTGTTTGGCCTAAAAGATTTCATTATGAAATAAAAATATAAGGTAAATGTTCATTTATGGCCTCTCTGACCTTAGGGACAGGAATAGTTCAGAGTTGGTCCACATTAGGTGGAGGCTTCCCTGCTGAAATCTAAAAGACTAGTAACACTTGACTGGGGCGTTCTCTCAGGTAACTAGGTGGACACTGTACATTTGGGGGTGGGACACACATGTATGACAAGATGTACTGGTCCAGACGGGTCTGCCCACTGTGTGGCTGTGAAATCTTACAAATGTCACTCCTCTGCATGTCCATGGCCCCTGTGACAAAACCCAGACAGGAGTCTCCATTCAACCCACCCACAAGGTGCTGATGCTGTCAGCACGCATCTTCCTGTGCTTAGGAATGTGCAGAACACTGTCAGCCAGGCTAACACTGGCTAACACAGGCTAACACTGGCTAACACTGGCTAACACTGGGGCTTACTCTGCATATTTTTTTGTGAGTTAAAGAAAATGAATCCCAGGAGGCAAAGACAGGTGGATCCGAAGTTTAAACCCAGCCTGGGCAAGACTCAAAACAAACAAACAAAAAAAGAGCATACAGCCAAATGCAAAACCCAAATTCACAAATGTTTTTATATAAATGAAAGGGAGTATTCATTAACTTTTTCAAAAATAAAATAATCTTTGCAACTATTTACTCATTAACTTAAACTTTACGCTTATTTTGTCAGAATGTCCCCTCTGTGACACTAACTCTCCAAAGGAGAGATCCATAGTTCATTCAGTTCTATGCCTTAAAAGTTTGATTATAAGGCCGGAGAACTGAACGAAGTTTAAAAAAAAAGCAAAAATACTCCACTCTAAACCACAGACTCCACGAAGACTTAATAATAATACTTCTGCAGTCTATTCAAAAGCCACCCGCACAACCTCGCCATGACAATCAACGCCATTCGGGTCTTATCCCCTCAGCAGTTTAAATTATTAGACATTTAACGGCCTTGAAAGATTGCACGGCACTTTTAAGTGCTATGTGATCTAAAAGTGCTTACAACTGAGTAGCCAGGGGTTAAGGTGCTTACGATATTGGCCAAAGTTTCAGGATATCTGAGGAATACAGCCGCATACGTGAGGCGGTCCCTGTAGATGAAGTGATAAGATGGATGCTGAGGTAATGAGGTAAGTCACCAACTTCTCCTTTGGAGGGACATCCACAGGAAGGGCGCCTTAAAGGGCAACAGGACCGCCTGCTCTTGCCAGATTTTACAGCTGCATTATATTAAATGGTACTTATTTTTGAAAAGTGCTTCCCCCCCCTCTCTCTGGTCTGTCTCACACATATGTCACACATACGCATACACACATACACATACACACACACACACACGTATGTACACACATGCATGTATATACACATGCACACACACACATGCAGACATGTGCACACACGTATACACACACGTATACACACGGCACAAACACGCACACACACACACACACACACACACCACCCTGTGCCCACAAACACAGCTCAACTGACCTCCTGCTTTCATCACAGTTTCCTAAATTAGATCAACATTTTCAACACAGGATGAGTGAGACTGCTCAGTGCTTTTAGCACCAGACGGAGGGAACCGAAGCAAGAGGACGGCAAGCTGAAGGCCTGCGGGGACAACACAGAGAGCAAGCCCTGTCTCCACAAAAGAACAAGAATCTACTCAAAGGGTTGGCTGTTGAGAACTCGCAGAGTTGGCGGGGGGCAGTTTGAGACTCGGGTAAAAGCGAGCTGGTTGCCATGTTCGGGGAATGAACCTTAGCTCCCGAGGAGGAAGGCCTAGTTAATTAACACTTAGGGAAGCTCAGATGGTACCAGGTCATGGCACTCTTTGTAGTGTGACACAGCCGTAAGACAGAGAAGGGTAAAGCCACCTTGCCTCTAACTGTGCATTATAACTTAATAATAAAGTATACTTCTGCCGGGTCTGTGGTTTCAAAATTAACTCATTGTAAACATCCTATATTCTTCCCTAATTGACTTTAGAGTGTGAGCTTGTATCTATGTCTGTGTCAAATTATTTATTCTACAAAAAAGCAGCACAAATACCTTTCATGTGGTTTCAGATTCACAAATCCCTTAAAAAGTACGTTAAGGCCATTTATGGAGTCAGGGTGAACCGCAGACTACCCTGGCGTAAGTCACAGGACAGATGAAGAGCTTTGGAGGGGCAGCAATGGCTGCCTGTGTTCTCCCCCCGGGTGACCCCACGGCAGCTTGTCGGTCCGTTAGTCTCCAACGTCGCCATCTCGGTCTCCGATAAGCCAGAGAAAATGGAAGCTTAAGGCCAGCAGAGCGGTCCCAAGCAGGTCGCCTAGCGCCGTCAGGTACGGGATGGAGAAACTGTCCGGGTCCTTTCCTTTCCTCCAGAAGCGATGGACCATCCAGTCAGCGATCCACAGCAGGGTGAACACCTGCAAGAGAGGGCCAGAGGTGATGTCTGCCAGTCAGCGATCCACAGCAGGGTGAACACCTGCAAGAGAGGGCCAGAGGGGATGTCTGCCTCTCCCTGCGCTTGACCGGTCCACGAGCCCGAGCTGCTTGTTTCCGGAAGGAACAGCATATGTCCAGGTCAAGAGCCACGCTCGAGGAGAGGCTGCTAATTAATGGGAAACACACGCTTTACCACAAACATCCGAGGGACTCCTGAGATGCTCAACGCGCCCCACTGTTCACGGGCAGCGCCTCCCCCTCACCTAGCCGCTGGTGGACACATCTAGCACCAGCCTCTGAAGAGCTCTCATTCCGGCTCTGACGCCTTTACCAGAAAGGGGGGTGGTTGTCCAAAGCAAAGATAAGCTCCAAGGGGCAACCATCAGACGCCTGTGGACTTCTGTCAGAGACATCGCACGCCGGGCCCTGCTGCCCCTGAGGCCGATGCTTCCTTCCTGCTTCCTGGCGTAGGCTGCCTTGCGATCATACAGAACTAATTCGGTCTGTTTCAGGTATATAGAATGCAGAGGGTATTAGAATCCTCAACTTGTGCGTTGTAGGACTAGGAATTTGGCTTGTGATCCCAGCTTGTGGGATACTGAGAAGGACTGCCGGGAGCTCAAAACCAGCCCGGCCCCTGGAGTGAGTTCAAGGCCTGCTCTCTGGTCTGTGATGAAGTCCGTCTCAGAACCAAAAGGTTTAGATTTGATTCTCGATTTGTTCTTTGGGAATGTTTCTTATGATTCTGAGTGTCTATCTCTTATTCGAAGAAACAGAATGAAACAAAAAACCACAACAGGGCCGTAAAAAACTCAAAAGTGGCAAAGCCAGCAACCTGCACCAGAGGCCCAGCCGCCGTCCTGACCCAGAGCTCCACAAGCTTTAGAGGCAGCCCCTGGAGCTGGCTGGTCGAAAAGCTAAGCCTCTGCTCCACAGAAGGCTCTCACCTTGTATCTCCTCCAAACTCAGGAAACTTACCTTAACAGTCACTGATAAACACCGCCCTAGCCGGCAGCCAAACGCCCGCCCACCGGAAGCCTTGGTCAGTGTGTGGCTCCTTTGGCGGGAGAGTCCCCTTTGGCATCCAGGAGTCTTGGGTCAGAGGCTGTTGTAGTTACTACCCAGAGTCCACGTGTGCTGGCCCAAGAGGAATCGGGAGAGCCTCCTCGGCGGTCCACCAACACAGGCAGCCACACAGCAGGACCCACAGAGTGTCTCCTTTGTTTCCAAACCCTTCAAAGCCTGTACTCATCTGGCCAGGTCTACCTTGTATCCTTGACAGCCAAGCCACAGCCGCAGGCCTCTCCCACAGAACCCTGGGAGTTCCAGGGAAGATCTCCTTGTGGAGATCCTGTGGCTACGAGGGTTGTTCCTTGGTCTTACCTGCCCCTGCCCTGAGGGACCTAAACATAATCCTCTCTACATTCAGTGGTCACCAGGACTGCAGCAGCAGCTGCCGCCAAAGTGCCATTGAGCCAGACTGTGGAACCTGAAGAGGCCTCTGACATTTACCTCCACTGCAAGGTCGTACAGTTCCTCCAGGCTGCAGTCGAAGATATGCAGGAATCAGTGAGCGGGAGAAAATGCACAAAGATGTCCTGTTGGGGGGGTCTCTGTAACCAAGCCCAAGTACCCAAGCTGGCTGGCATTCCCACCTAAATACAAACATCCTTTCCTATGGAAGGTCCTTCATGAGGTCAGGATCAAAACACACACACACACACACACACACACACACACACACACACACACACACACACCAGCCACCAACATAAGGGGATGAGGAAGGCAGAGGAAACACGAACCCCAAAGAAGAGCTTAATTCTCTAGAAAGGATCTCAGTTTGAAGGAAACCTATGAGGTGCAGAAAAGAGATAATAGCATTCCTAACAAAACCCAGCAAGATGCCAGAGGCCAGACAGAGAGCAGCAGTATACAGACAGGAGAGAGCAGCAGTATACAGACAGAGAGAGCAGCAGTATACAGAGAGAGCAGCAGTATACAGACAGGAGAGAGCAGCAGTATACAGACAGAGAGCAGCAGTATGAAGACAGGAGAAAAACAATTTGGGACTTGAATGATGACTTCAGAAAAGACAGAAAAGAGAACCAAGGGGAACCCCTTAGAGCTGAACAGGAACTCCTTAGAACTGAATGGGAACCCTCAGAGCTGAACAGGACCCCTTAGAGCTGAACAGGACCCCTCAGAGCTGGACAGGACCCCTTAGTAAACCACTCAGTGCTGAATGGGACCCCTTAGAGCTGACAGTGTCAATCCATGAAGTAAAAATTATAAGAGAATACTTCCACAATAGGCCAAAATCAAACAAGGCTTTAGAATTAACCTAATTAGACAGACAGACAGACCGCCTTTAAGACACATGGAAAACTTTCAGCAAATGCCTGCATCACAGTAATTCAATGGAAAGGAAAGAAAGGAAGCAAGTATTAAATCCCACACAGCAGCCTGGTGAGATGGCTACGTGGGAACAGTGTTTGCCACCAATGCGGGCCTGACCGCCTAAATCCAATCCTTAAAGCCCAGGTAAAGGCAGAAGGGGAAAACCATGACTTCCATATACACACTGTGGCATGTGAGCACCCCATCATCATCATCATCATCATCATCATCATCATCATCATCATCATCATCATCATCATCACAACAGTTTATTTCACAAAACAATAGCTGGAAATGCCCCCAAATCTTTTGAAGATCCTGGATGCTCAAAGATGCAAAGAGCCAGAGACCATCACTGAGTACATCACAGTTATGGTGCTAACAGTACAAAGCAAGGATCCTAAAGATAGAACGACGTGTCAGTCACGTTATAAACAAAGGTCCATTGTCATAGAGAGATTCTCACAGCAAAGCTCTTAAGAAAGCTTCCAGGCCAAAGGAGAGTAAGATGATATGGCCAGATACTAAGAGGAAAAGACACCTGCCAACCAAGAATGCTATACCCAGCAAAATTAGCCTTCAAACCCTGAAGAAACGAAGTCAGGTGAGCAGAAACTGAGGAAACTCATCACTATGCAAGACACACTTTACTTACAAGAATCGGTCATGAAAATGTGCGTTACAAAATTCACTAGAAGAACAGGTAAGTAGAAGAGAGACCTTGGCATAACAAAGTCACTAAATCAAAAAGAGAAAGTCATATAAAGTGGGCAGCATACAGTTAGTGAAACAGTAGAAAACGGTGCACAATTATTAACAACCTTGAGTCTAAACAGATTAAACTCGGTCAAAATAAACACACGAACTAAACGGTTAAAAAAGAAAGTCAGAGCGCTACATTACTGCCTAGAAGACTCCCTTTGGTGAAGACGTGAATGTCAAAGGCATAAATCACACACAAATGGAACCAACAGGAGACTGCAGTAGCTGTCCTCACTAGACACAGCAGACCTAAGACTACGTAACGTGATGAGACAGAGAATGTCATCAGGAAAGAGAGAAAGAGCTGAGTCAACACGGAGACACAGAAGCTGCAAATACGCAAACCCGACATGTGACCCCCAAATACATAAAGCAAATGTTAGACGTGAGGGAAAGATTCTTTCCAGTAACAGTGGGAACAGTGACATTCTGTCCTCAGTGGACAGGGCAGCCAGAACGAAAACCAACAAAGAAATGCTGGGGTTTAAGCAGAAGCAAATGCTCAACCACACGTATGCACGGTGTCGCTCAACAGCGGCAGACCCCATGCTCTGCTCACCAGCACACACATACACACAGAGTCCACAGATCGAGTTCCAATAAATTTTAAACTATATTGAATACATATATATTGGAACACGTATACATGCACATTCTTAGATGACAATGGTATACAACTATGAGTCAACAGGTGAGTTCAGAGCGCACACACATGAAAGCGAGGAACACCTTCTAGATGCCCAGTGGGTGACTGAAGAAATCAGAAGGGAAAGTTTTAGAGCTCTAGCACACGATGGAAAGACTGATCTGCTAGCTGAGTGACAATGTGGACAGAAGCGTAAACAAGAGTTTTGAAGAAATAGGGCTAGCTCCTTCTATGATGCTACTGTGACCCTCTAAGTGTAAGTTTAATAATTCTAAGGCTATGTGTGATACATGTATAATTTACTAATTCCTGGTATGATATACATGGGTGAGGGTCCAGCCTAGAATCGAGCTTCTTCAACTGTGTGTCTCAACCCGACGTGGGTTATATAACTAAATATGGAGATGCCAAAAAACCTGGCAACAGGAAAAGGCTTCTGAATATACAATGACTGAAAGTTAATTCAAATCAAATGCATGAGGACTCAGGCATTTTTCTGTTCCATTATGAGTCAGGTGGTGTCACTGTGGCCTTGGTTCTGCATACAAGACATGCTGCTCACTTTATATGACATTCTGCATACAAGTGCACTGTGTACTGTGCAGGCCGTCCATGCCCTACAACACCAGGGAGCGTTGCTTCAAACACTTCAGCTCAAATGTGAGGCTACTGTATATCAGTCATTATGGCTGTGTGTGTGTGTGTGTGTGTGTGGTGTGTGTGTCTGTGTGTGTGTCTATGTGTGCATGTGTGTGTTGTGTGTCATGTGTGTGTGTGTCTGTGTCTGTGTCATGTGTGTCATGTGTGTGTGTCTGTCTGTGTGTGTGGTGTGTGTCATGTGTGTGTGGTGTGTGTGTGTCATGTGTGTGTGTCTGTCTGTGTGTGTCTGTGTGTATCTGTGTGTATGTATGTGTGTGTGTGTATGTGATGATTTTAGTTTGGGATTAGGACAGGATTTCTGAGATAAGCCTAAGCACACTCCTTCCATTTTGTACTTTGTTTTCAAAGTGGTGTTTTGGCATTGATGTTTACAAAACCAGAGTCAGAATATTGATCAGTCTGGGAAACACTGAAGACGCTCTACATTGTGCAGAACCAAATAGTGAGCTGAGATTTCATCCCTTACACATGACCAAGCACATCCATGTCACTGGTATGAGATGAGAACTTTTTAATAAAATTTGTTATTGTGTATGCACATGCATGTTCACGCACATTATGGGAAGTGGTGCGTGCCACTGTGCATGTGAAGGTCGGAGGACAGCTCTGGAGAGCTAATGGCCTTCTTCCGCCTTTTCGTGGGTCCTGGGGACCAGACCTGGTTGTCTGTTCCTTTACCTGCTGAAGCTCTTGATGGCCCTGTCACCTATAGTCAATGGTAAAAAAAAAATTCAGTTTATCAAATAATTGTTTTAAAATAAATTTTGTTATGATCTATTAATCCATAAATATACTATGTATACCCTTATTTACAGAGCCGTATACCATGGTCACATAATTTTTTTAGGAGGAAAAGATCACAAATGGAAAACGTTTATGAAGCCCTGGTCCAGAGCAGGCATCGGTAATGACATCTCATGGCATCATCAACCTGTCACTGTATCCGTAAATCAAGTCTCATCAGAACACAACTCTGCTTCGTCCTTATTTCTGGTTGCGTCTACTTCTGGATTCTAGTGTTTTATTACTCCTAAGATTCACTTGGAAAAACTGAATCAGAGAGATTTAAATAGCTACACAGTCGTCCCCGAGAGGCAACCCACAGAGCTTTAAGAATTTATTACCTTGTAATCTGGCAATTTACAGAAGAAGGTGTGGACCTACCCAGGAGAACGTAGGGAAAAAAGAAAATGTCTGCTCCTCGTATTCAGGAGGCTGAGGTAAGAGAACCTTGAGTTCAAGGCCAGCCTGGACTACCTAGAAAGACCCTGTCTCAGATGCTACCACCTCTCAAAAAGAAGGGAGGGGAACAGAAACTGTCAGCCTTACCCTACGCCTCAACAGAAATTATATGCAAAATGTATAGTAAAAACCTCACGAGAGAATATCTGGTCTTGACTTGGGGGAGGAATCTATAAGTGAAACTCGTGCTAATGAATAATGCAGGTTGCGGTGAATACCTCCGTAGTTCAAGAAATGAAAATCTTGCCTCAGCATGTGAAATGAGCTACCGTGCGTTCAACCGATGAAGTCAGTGTTCAGAACATTCTGAGAGACTACTGAGAACTCCTACAGTTCACAAGAAGAATCCCAACACGAGAGAAGAGAGACCCAAGAGCCAAGAAACAAGATGCTTGACCTCACTGAGAAGGAGACACACAGATCGTTTTGGCTTTTCCCGAGAGGTGAGCGTGAAGTGGAAGGCAGTGTTGTGTATTCCATTCCACGCTCGTGTCAAGGAAAAAGTAAACTGCAAACCGCGGTAACAGCAAACACCGTCTCTTAAATGGTCTGTAATGGGACCCTGTGGCATTCAAAGAGGCCCACGTGCACGAGCCGATTTACTTCCCAGACCAGACTTGTAATACAGAATGGGCTAGCATCCCTCATTGGCACAGGAGAAAACTAAACAGAGCGTAAGAAAATGGCTCAGAGCATTAGTGCTGGGAACCGTGGGGCTAGCGTTGACCGCACTCAGGGAGGCCCTGGGCCACCCATTGAGGCTGAGTGTAAAAAGTCTACAACACAAAAAAGGATGAGTCTTTATCAAACACAAGGAGAAAGGAGAAAGATAGTCATGGAAGATACCCTGCTAGCAGGAGAAATCAAGATAGGAAAACCATTGCCAAGGTGGTTGGGGAGGTCCTTGAAGACAAAGAGGAAACAGTGGAAGAAGAAGAAAATAAAGACTGGGGGGGGGGGGAGATGAGAAGGCAGGGGAAAATCTAAAGAGGAAGAGAGGAAGAGAGGAAAACCAGAAGAGCAAAGCTGTCCTCAGCAGCAGCGGCACGGGGCACAGTGGCTCCTCTGCTGGAGTGTCCAGGGGGCTGGGGACACGGCCCTGCTTGTGGAGCACTCGTCTTCTAAGCATGAAGGCCCAAAGTCAACCAAGAACCCATGGTAAAGACCAGGTGGGGTACGACACAGCATCGAGGCCATGGGGAGCAAAACAGGAAGAGAGGGAGGGAGGGAGGGAGGGAGGGAGACACAGAGAGAGAGAGAGAGAGAGAGAGAGAGAGAGAGAGAGAGACAGAGACAGAGACAGAGACAGAGAGACAGACAGAGAGACCAAGTCTCAAAACAAAGCGGGGGAAATAGAGGGAATGACATCCAAGGTGGTCGGTCCTCGGGCCACACAGACACACACAGGCATCCACACAAGCATCAAGCATGAATGAAACACATACAAGACAATGTAATAAAAATGTTTGTGTGCCCCTGATTTATTAGGTGTGTGTGTGTGTGTGTGTGTGTGTGTGTGTGTGTGTGTGTGTGTGTGTGTGATGGCACATGGATAGAGCTCAGAGGACAAGTCGGTTCCCAGGATGGTGATGCCAGGTTGAGCACCTTTAGGGCAAAGGTGACGGTAAGACAGACTGTCCAGTCACAGGAGCGGACACGGGTCACTCTCCTGGAGGACAACAGTCAGCAGGTGTCATATGCAGATCCCATGCAGAGGACAACCGTCTGTATGTGTTACATGCAGATTCCATGCAGAAACAATGTCCTGCTCTCTTCTCATTCCCTGAAGTACCAGGATAGAAGGAGAAACTTTTCAGGGCTAAGGAAAGGGGCCTCTCCTGTTCTCAGGTCCCTGGGTATTCCCATAGGATCAAAAGCAAAACCTCAGGGTCCTTATGGAAAGCTAGAGAAACTCCTTGGCGTATACTGAGAGGGAAGCAAAGAGCTGTTCTGAAA
Source organism: Rattus norvegicus (assembly GCF_021556685.1). Lineage (NCBI taxonomy): Eukaryota > Metazoa > Chordata > Mammalia > Rodentia > Muridae > Rattus > Rattus norvegicus. The sequence goes on along the minus strand of NC_141540.1, from coordinate 30,149,811 downwards.
GCCAAGAGCTGGACAGGACCTGGCGGAGAAGGCCTGCACTGTCTCAGGTCAGACCCGTGGCCACTGACAGAGTGTACCATGAACGGCAAAGGACAGGCCTGTGTGACAATGTATCAAAAGCCTAAGGTTGACAGTAAAGAGCTGCAGCTCTGTAAAGCACAACACTTTAATACAGATCCCAGACATTAAAAATAACACAGTATCCATACATCAGCACAGGCGCAGAGAGCCAGCCACAGGTCAGGGTGCCGATAGCGAGGAGTGGAATGAAGTTGAGTAGGAGTGGCGTGTGGGTGGCACTTACATGTGGCTGGCTCTGGCACTGTACACAATGCCATCTAAGGCTGCCCCAGTGCCTACCTCATACAGCCTCCACCACTGTCAGTCGGCACCGACAGCTCAGAATTTAAAGGTGACTGTAACAGAAGTGTGAGCGCCGGTCCTAACACCGCCAAGTGCTGTGACCTTTCCTCCGTGCCTCGGTTCTTTAGAATGAGTGGACTTGCCTTTACAGTGCGTTCTAACTGTAAACTACGGAGGGAAGAGCCTCTGTCACACATGGTCACACATACGTGGTGACCTCTTCTGTGTGCTCTCTCTTCCAGATTCTTACCCCATGTGCGCTGTTCAATAGGCCCCAGAGTCAAGTCAGCTTCTTATGTGATTTCTCTTAAAAGACGATGTAATGACTTTAAACAGGTTTACATTTTTAAAACTTTTTTTTTTCAGGTAGGCAAAATATTTTCATGCTTTCTCGGATCTCTGGGTATAAATTACAAAAATCGCGGTGAATATCAGAGCCTTCTTAATGCAATATGTTTTGCCTCAAAATTAAATCATTCATTAAGGAACAAACGCTTTCACAGCAGACACCAAACCGAGGGTACACCGTGTTTTAACATCGCCTGCTCTGTATGAAATATTCATGCCTCCTCTGGGTAAATATGCCTTCTAAAAGGCAACTTTGTAGCCCTGGCTAATTATGCAAGTTATAAATGCGCTGCTTAGAATTTAAATAAATATGTGAGCACAAGAATATATATTTGCTTTGGCCGCTATTGCCTTTCTCGCCGGCTCCTCCTTGAGCTCAGATCAACATTCGCATGCATTAGCAGTCCTTCAGAGCCGTGGATGCCAACCAGAGGCTGTACCATGTGAAGAAGGAGCCTGTACTGTGTGAAGAAGGGTGACTGCTTTGGAGGAGGAAGGCTCAGGAATGTGACACAGATAAACCTCAGAAACAGCAATGAGGACAGTCCTTCCCAACTCAGAACTTTGCAAAGGCTGAATTCATGCCCTCTGAAACACAGGCTGTCTCCAGGCTGAAAACCACCCACTGAATAAACCACTGAAATACTAGAGAGCAGCTAGGATTTAAATGGCAGGGAGTCACTCAGGATTGGCAGTGGGGCAGGAATTCAGTCTCCTCCGATACTTAGATAAAGCGTCTTTCTGATCTGACACGTCTTGATGAGGTTTTGTGGGAGTGCTGCTTAGTTCTGACAGGCGACAGGCTTTGCTCTTGAGGACTATGGTGGGCACTGTCGTCTTTATCTGCAGAGGGGAAACTTGGATAGAGAAAGGCTATGTGAGTTGTCTGGTCAGGGAACCACAGAGAATAAGTCCAACTGAGGCTGTTGAACTCCAAAGCCTACACTGTCCCCCACCCCATCCCAGGCTGGCTGTGAGGAACAGAGACTGAAAGCAGCCAGGAAAATAAAGGTTTCTACCTGTAGATAAATACGAGGCACGGCCAGATCCAAGCCTTAGACAGACACCCCTCCCAGATGAGCATCATGAGACGACTTCATTGCAAACAAATCGTTCATTGAGAACTTCGAATGCTTATCGAATTTTGAAAAACAATGTCTTTTTGCTGTTGTTGTTTTATTTTTGAGACAGGGTCTTTTTGTACAGCCTTGGCTGTCCTGGAACTACCTCTGTAGACCAGGCTGGCTTTGAACTCACAGAGATCCTCCTGCCTCTGCCTTTTAAGTGCTGAGATTAAAGGCCTGTGCCACCACCACCTGGCTATAGCACTGTTGTGTAAAAGCATCACTGAGCTGGCAGGAAATCTCAGAGGTCTCTGAGGAGTGGGACACGGCATGTGGAGGCTGCTGGCCCTGAAGGATCTGCAAGACCCAAAGGCTTTAGACAGGCTGCGTCACTGGACACAAACCACGCCCAGCCGTCTGTGCTCTCTGCCCCTCTGGTTTGGACAGAAGCATGGGGCAGAGAGCAGAAGGTAAAAAGAACATCTTCCCCGTGTGGGGCATCTAATAGAAGGTGCAAGGACTAGAAAGGAACTACCCTGTGTAAGGTGTAAACGCCATCTGCAGGGGAAGGTGGGAAACGAGTCTGACCACACACAGAGAAAAAAAAGACCATCCCTCAGAAAACCCCCTAACTGCAAGTTAGGACCCGAACCCAGCATCAGATGGCCACATGGCCTTGTCTCTGCACTGATGCTCTGGCCCGTGTGGTGGCAAAAGGTGGAAGGTGAGGACCTTGTGACTTCCACACGTGCATCAGGGCACACATGCATCTGAGTTCACTCGTGACCTCTATGGTAGATGGAGAGGACTCTTGCAAATAAGTTCTCTGGTCTACACGCATGCACGCACGCATGCACACCATACGATACATAAACAAATGTCATTTTTCAAGATACAAGCTGGGCTGGGTCATGATTGCTGGCATTCTGCCACCGTTCTCATTCTCACACGCAGCATTTAAACACAGACCTTTGTTCACAGACTTCACAGATGTTTGCCTAAGTCAAACCGCCTAGGAAAACACTTCTTCACTCTTGATTGTTTAGCTTCAACACAAGAGTGCAGAGTCCCCAGTGTAGTCTTCAATCCAGGCATCCCCCGACCCCCACACTTCTGAGGAGGAAGCAGGAGGATCAGGGGTTCAAGGTCATGATCAGCCAACCTTGGCAGCCTGCAACCACACCTCGAAACAACCACACAGCCTCCACCATTAATGCCTGCATAGAGCCTTTAATGTCAGTATATGTACTAATTGTTATTTTCTTTTTGGTTTTATGTTTATACTTGAAAAGTCATGACTGTTAGACAGCACAAAACGCTGCTAAAATATGCATGTATTTTGGAGAGAGGAAAAAGTGACATTTTCTTTCATAGGGCTACAATTTACTGTGCATTTAAAACTTGATTTGAGGGGTTAGGGGCATGGCCCAATGGGCGTGACTTACTGCACTGGAGGCCTACAGTTCAAATCCCTAGCATGAAGAGATGGCTCAGTGGTTAAGAGCACTGGATGCTCTTCCAGGGGACCCAGGTTCAAGTCCCAGTACTGACAGGGCAGCTCACAAGTGGCAGTAACTCTAATCCAAGGGTATCTGCTGCCCTCTTCTGGTCCTTGAAGGCACAGCGTGCACACAGTGCACAGACGTGTAGGCAAAAAGTACATGAAATAATAGAAAAACGAAAAGAAAATTTAGAAAGTGAAGAAATTATCTAATATCCACACAGGAACATGATCTAACAGAGAAACGTATGAGTAAGAGCTAACACAACTCTCGGAAACAATGACTACAGAGAAAAATCCTAAGAATGTACTCAGTGTGGCTCTATCCAGAGCACACCAGAGAGAGCGAGCCAGATACAGCCCAGCACGAGGAGACGCACAGCCAGGAGCCTATGCAAGACGGTAACAAAAGGGGGGTTCACAGCTAATAAAGAAAATCCTGTGTTCTGGAGGCCGAGGCAGGAGGATTACAAATTGAGACCCAGCTTGGACTATATGAGCAGCTGCAATCTCAGAAACAACACAATGACAGAAACAACTTTAGGAACATTTTTGACACAAGGCTGGAAAGCTGAAAAGACTGTACAAAAGGACAGAATGGAAGAAAACCATGAACTGAGAACACTGCTCTTGTATTCATGGAAGGCCTCCGCAGTTGGAACACAGCAGAGGCCAGCCAGTTCTCTGGACAAGAGGAAGAGACACTAATTAATCCAGTTAGCACTCTGGAAATGGTAATGAGGCAGCGGGACAGCTCTCAGAAGTCAGCAGGCGGGAAAGCGTGGCAGCCTCAGCTTGTATCTCGTGTCCCAGGTCTGTGCTCTAACTGCACACGTGTCCCAGGGTCTGTGACTGTAACTGCACACGTGTCCCAGGGTCTGTGACTGTAACTGCACACGTGTCCCAGGGTCTGTGGCTCTAACTGCACACGTGTCCCAGGGTCTGTGGCTCTAACTGCACACGTGTCCCAGGTCTGTGGCTCTAACTGCACACGTGTCCCAGGTCTGTGGCTCTAACTGCTCACGTATCCCAGGGTCTGTGACTGTAACTGCACACGTGTCCCAGGGTCTGTGACTGTAACTGCACACGTGTCCCAGGGTCTGTGACTGTAACTGCACACGTGTCCCAGGGTCTGTGACTGTAACTGCACATGTGTCCCAGGTCTGTGGCTCTAACTGCTCACGTGTCTGAACACCAGGGGCTTGGGCAGGAGCTATGGTGCCAGATACAACTACATTTGACTTGGCTCCAGGAATATTAAAACATACGAATGCTTCCACACTATCGAACTGTGACGTACCAGGAGCGTGATGGGGACGGACACTGAGTCCCTTCTGAAACTAAGATCAAGATGAACCTTCAAAGGCTCAGAGAGGGGGTGCAGATGATCTGAGCCAAAGGGTGACTAGGGACATCGGTCCACGCACTCTGTCACTCGGCTCAGATGTTAAGCATGCACATGGCTGCGATGCCTCTGTTACTGGTACAAGGCTGTACCTGTCCTTGTGGAGCAGAGCTTGTGGCTTCAGGAAACGTCAGTTCGTTTAAGGTGTGCGATTCTGGTCTTCAACTGCTCTGTCACTGCTCTGTGGGAAGAGCTTTGCCAAACGTTTCGCCTCTCACCAACACTAGACAGACTCAGTGTATCTTTAACAACTGTGGTTATTTATGACTAACCTGTAAGACACACCAGTGAGATGTCTGGAGAATTCTGAGAATAAGACACGGCTTTCAAAAACTAGACCCTCCATGACGAAATACTCACTTTGCAAGGATGTGTCAGCTGAGCTCGCAATGACAAATAAAAGCAGTCTCTGGAGGAGCCTGACCTGGCTACATCCCCCCATCCTTTACTCCCCTTCTCGTCCCCCCTCTCCACTCCCCACTCTGTTATCCCCCCTCTGTTACCGCCTCTCCATCCCCCTTCTCTATCCCTGCTGCTCTCCATCCCCCTCTCTCCATCCCCCCTCCATCCCCCTTTCTCCATCCCCCCTCCACCCTCCTCTCTCCATCTCCCCTCTCTCCATCCACCCTCTCCATCCCCCCTCTCCCCATCCCCCTTCTCCATTCCCTTCCTCTCTATCCACCCTCTCTATCCCCCCTCTCCCCATCCACCCTCTCCATCCCCCCTCTCCCCATCCCCCTTCTCCATTCCCTTCCTCTCCATCCACCCTCTCCATCCCCCCTCTCCCCATCCCCCTTCTCCATTCCCTCCCTCTCCATCCACCCTCTCTATCCCCCCTCTCCCCATCCACCCTCTCCATCCCCCCTCTCCCCATCCCCCTTCTCCATTCCCTCCCTCTCCATCCACCCTCTCCATCCCCCCTCTCCCCATCCCCCTTCTCCATTCCCTCCCTCTCCATCCACCCTCTCTATCCCCCCCTCCATCCACTGGCTACCTTCCCCCCCTCTATCCACCATAGAAGTGGAGGAGACCTTTGCGGCCCTGTCAAGACCTACCTCGCAGTGGGTCACAATGGTTTGACCTATTAACTGAAGGTTTTGTGTGACTGCACAAAGCGGACAGTCCCAGGCGAGACCACTGACCCAAAGTTCCATGTCACCGTCCTTTGTGCTCTCATCTCTATAAATCCCAGTTCCTGGTCCTGGTCTCTGCTTCAGAATCAAGGTCTTCAATGCCAGCCAGGACCTAGGGAAATCTTTCTACGGAGCGTTGCACTGCCAACCAAGGCTGTCCTCCCCCAGCTCCCTGACAGACACGCCTCACCGGGCTGTGGCATGAAGGCATCGAGCCCTCGGGAAGAGCTGAGCAGTCTGAAGCCGTCAACAACAAGAAAATTGGCTCCTTACTTTGGCAAACATGCTAAATAAAACAGTTCAAGGCCCCGAAGACATGAGTTAATTTCCTTAACCCAAATAATTACAGCTAATAAATAATAATCAAAAGAACTAAAGTGGGGGCTGGGAAGATTGTTCAGCAGTTTAGACCCAGGGTTCGATGCCCAGGACCCACAGGTCAGATCACGCCTGTCTAACGCCAGTCCCACGGTTTCTGACACCCTCACCCAGACATGCATGCGGGCAAAAAAACCAATGAACATAAAAATAAACAATTAAGATAGTAAAGTGTCTTTGAACTTTCTTTTGACCAGCACTGCTAACATTTCAGGCTGAACGGAATTTCTAAACTACAGGGAAGCAATCTGGCTGCCTGTGGAACCGCAGAGACCGACCAGGGAAGAGCCTTCCCATCCCCCCTAAAATATATCTGATTATTATTATTATTAATTTTTTTGTCTCAGCCATTTAATGTTTACTGCTCAGTGTCTCAAATGCTTTTGTCTGGATACTGTCCCAGCAGATGTTTCTACAAATGATTCAACAACAAGGAAAGAAAACACAGAAGAAAGGGTGTTAACTAACACTTAAGCTGGAAGCGCTTCACAAACCCCAAGTCAAGGAGGAGCAATGGGGGGTGGGCTTGGGGGGAGGGGTGTCTGCAGGACTCTCCGTGATGAGGACCAAGGCCGGGAAGTGAGACAAACCATCCCCACACTCCTACAAGACTGGCCTGTTCTCAGCCACAGTAAGAGTAGGTGTTAGGTGGTTTTAAGCTCCTCTCATCAACAAACCGCTGGCCCCACTGAGCAAGTTCTGGGAACTACCAACCAATGGAAATCCTAGTTTATAAAGTAGCCAGCTAGGAACTAATTCTTTCCAGGAATCACACAGCAAGAGACAACTAGACAGTGATGTCCACCATCAGACTTCTATGGTGAAATCCAGTCACTCAGGCTGGTCCCTGAAGCCGAGATCCTTTAGTGCTCTAGCTAAGTTTCCCAGACAACTCTTCCAACCCGTCACCACATGGTATTCTTTTTTTTTTTTTTTTTTTTTTTTTTTTTGGTTCTTTTTTTCGGAGCTGGGGACCGAACTCAGAGCTTTGCGCCTCCTAGGCAAGCGCTCTACCACTGAGCTAAATCCCCAACCCCCCCCCCCCCCCCCCGTCACCACATGGTAAAAGCTGTCTTTTATCTCCAATACTGAGTGACCGCTCCATCGTCCTCTGACACTGTTGCTTTAGGAGACAAGGCCTCTCTGTAGACCAGATGGCCCAAAACTTGTGGAACTCCTCCTGCCTTAGATTCCCAATGCAGGGGTTACGGGCGAGCACGCTGTACCCAGCTGTTCTCTGCTTTATCACACTGTACTCTGGCAGAGCTGAGGTGTGTGTGTGTGTGCGCGCGCGTGCGCGTGCATTCCTCTAAGTTAAATGTGAGATTCTGGCTGCATTCAGAGTACAGACAGTGAGACCCAAGGCAGAACATCTGGAGAAAGCTCTGATGCTGCTTCATTTTTAGGGCGGGGCCTGACAAGACTGAGAGGGACCCTTCCCCAGTGCCCCACCCACCCTGGGATCCACAGCGCTGCTTCTAAGATGCAGTTGTTGACTTTCTGTGGGAACCTAGGCATGCTCACCTAAAGCTTTACTGAGAAACATGATCTGAGGAAAGTACCTGGATATGAAGATCTTTCAGCTACCAGAACAGCAGCATAATATCACCACATACCAGCAGCCATAAGACCACACGTCCCACATGCCAACAGTCATAAGACCACATGTCCACATGCCAGCAGCCGTAAGACCACACGGCCCACATACCAACAGCCATAAGACCACAGTATTTCAGATAGGCAACTGAAGACTCCTAATGGGAAATCTCAACAATCTACCTGCTTCCTACCAATCGAGTCTCAAAGTAGACATTGTTCCAGATAGAAGAAAAGTTAGGAACTACATGCTTCCTCCTGCCATGGCATCTCCCTTTTCTTCACAGGACCCCTTTAACCAAAGCTGACAACCAAAACCAACCAAGAGGCAAAGGGAGACCAGTCACATGGAAAGAATAAAGCAACCAGGTGTGGAGCACACACCTGTGATACCAGCAACCAGAAGATGGCGGCAAGAGGGTCAAGAGTTCGAGGCCAACCTCAGCTACATATGAAGTTCCAGGACAACCTGGTCTACAAGATTCTATCTCTAAAAAACAACTAAGAAGGAGTAAAGAACGTCCTTCTAGTTGAAATCTGATGGATTTAAATCCTGAAGACCAAGCAGCAATGAAGACTGACCATGAGTGAGAATAAGGCCAATTCACCCTGTGGAGAGTTGAATAGGAATGGCCCCATAGACTCGTGTGTGAACGTCTGGTCCATAGGGAGTGGCACAATTAGTAGGTGTGTTATTGTTGGAGAAGTGTGGGGGTGGGCTTTGAGGTCTTAAAACTCAAGTCTGGCTGCAGATCATGATGCAAAACTCTCAGGTCCTCTGCAGCACCATGTCTGCTACACGCTGCCGTGTTTCCAGCCGCAACCATGCACTAAACCGTCAAAGCTGTAAGCAGCCCCAATCAAATGTTTTCCTTTATACGAGCTGCTGGGGTTGTGGTGTGTCTTCCTGGCAATAAAACCCAAATGAAGACACAGCCCCTGGCTGCTTGGCTCTTTCTTTGGGAGGGCCATGTTGGAGTGTGAGCTGTGGCTCCACCATTAAGAGAACCAATAAGAGAACATGTCTCAGCTACTCAACTATTACAGCTCCCATGCACTCTGAGCACAGACAGCAAGATGCAGAACTAATACCTTCCCGAGACAAAGCTAATTAACCTGCTTTGTGGGTGGCTGTCCTGAGGTTCCCAGCGAGGCCACGCTATCACCATGGGGCTCTAAGCTTCATTATTTAGAGGACTGACTCCAAGGAACGAAGTGGAGTTTCAGAACAGTGGTGGGGAGGCAGGGCTGGTCCCACCACCATGTACTCCAATACTCTATAGTTACCGATGCTGATGTGAGACCTGAGAGCTATGATGCAGCCCGCGTTCCTAAGTGAAGTGAGGAGGCCACTGTCTGGACTACCAGCCTAAGCATATCCTACCGCGGTTGCCATCAGCCTTGTGGGCATGCTCATATTGAAACTATACCTGTGGACAATCACAAGCTGTTATCTCTTATGAAAAGGCAACTGTTACTAGACAACATCCTGATATCAAGTCTTATTGTGAAGGGTATCATCTGCTTGTTGAAAGTGGGTATGGGGTTTGCTGAGAATACTCATTTAGAATACGAATCTGTCATATTCTAATGGCATACATTAGATGTCATAATTTGTATGTAAGTTTAAATTTCAAATCTGAGATATAATAAGAACAGAAACCCGTCTTTTAAGTTATGTTACTAGGAAGCACACACATGTTGCTAAGACCAGTGCAGATAGTAACTGACCAGTCACAGCATATACCCTTTGATCCTTCCCTTCAGAATATCCAAGTGCTTTCCAAGAGTGTCAGACAGGAAGTTTGACTGTAGAGTTCAGAAGACTACACTACTAATAAGAAGGCAAGACCTCCTCTTCTCTAACTGCTCTTAACCTTCTTAATTCTCTTATACCCTGCGGCTTAGAGAAGGTGCACAGGGACAAAAACAGTGCCATCAATTTCTTTGACAGTGACTAGCGCACTGCCTGACGAACTCCTGGTATTTCTCATTTCCAATACTGAGAATCTGTTGTCACTTCGCATTAAGGGAGACTTAGTTAAGATTTTTATCTTAATTCAGTGTACACATGAGTGCAGTTCCCGCAGAGGCCAGAAGAAGGCGTCAGGTCCCCAGGAGCTAGAATGTCAGGCAATTGTGAGCCTCGGGATGAGAAATGACCTCAGGTCCTCTGAAGAGCAGCGCATGCTGTAACCCACTGAACCCTCTCGCCAGCTACAAGGGAAACGGTTTTCTCTGTCTCGGGGGCAAAGGTTTATATAACGGAACTTTAATGATAAATTTACCGCGGAATTTTGTTCGAAGGTATTCGTAGCATTCTTAGTGATCTTAGTGATTTTCTCACGTAACAATCAGTACCTAAAATAATTAAAAGTTTCAGTGACAAGTGACTGTCAGTGTTTATGGGTTGCGTGAATAAACGCTTCCTTGGAATTCAATGGGGATCAAGGGCTAGAAACGTCCCCTTTTCTTTCTCCGCTGAGGTGCTTTTTAGCATCAAACATTAAGATGTCCCGCACACATCTAAAATCATCACGATGAAAGGGAAGAAGACGACAAGATGGTAAAGCAGAAGGGATTTTGGTTCGTGTTTAGTCACAGCGAGAGGACTGTAAAACACTGGGGCTTCTCACATCTGGCAGCACGCGGTGACAGTGTCTACCGTATCTATCCTTGCTCGGTCATCCGGGGGCATCTTCTAGGTATACCAGACTCATGCCTCCGTGTCACCGTGTCACTGTGTCACCCACAGGAGAACGCACTGAGGATGTAAACGCAGCACTGCCACGGCTTCTCGGCTGCAGAGCCCAGCGTGCTGACCCAGCTGGCGCTGTCTTTGCTCCTTCCAGGTCTGTTATGCTGTCCCGGCTCTATGCTCGTGAGAAAGACCCGGAGTAAAACGAACCAAAAACAACCAAAGAAACAAACAACAAAAACCTCTCGCAGACAGACAGATTCCTTACGACTTAAAAGTAGGGGGTTGGGGATTTAGCTCAGTGGTAGAGCGCTTGCCTAGCAAGCGCAAGGCCCTGGGTTTGGTCCCCAGCTCCGAAAAAAAGAAAAAAGAAAAAAGGCAGGAGTAGGAGCGAGCTCCATCGAGGAGTGGAATGCTAAACCACACTTCTGTCTCCTAGCGGCTGCGAGCAGTCAGGGGCACAGCAGCAGAAGCTGATGCTTCTGGAGAAGAGCCCACGTCTTCTCAAAGTTGTGGAAGGAAACACTCGAGGTATGTGAGATTCAGACTTCTCGAGTAACAGGGCAACCTAAAACCAATGCTTGTACTATCCACAGCTAGTTGGCTCTGAGTATTATGGGATGGTTGGCGATACCAACCTACTCTACTACTGAAGAAAGAACATCTTGCGTTTTTAAAAAGGCTCCTGCAGCTGTCACTCTGAGGCACGCCGTTTCTATCCTTTATTAATAACGGCAACAATCTGCGTGGTGGCAGCAATCTGCCCTGTAACTCATTCACTCTTCAAAACAAAGGGACCGCCGCTACCCTTTCCACTTCTCAGAGGGGAAGTGTTTTTGCGACACAGTAAGTGAGCGAGCGCTGGCTCAACCCCACCCTTGCAGCCTTCACTGGTGAGGAGGGTAGCCAAAGGCACATGTGGGGACAGCCAGCTTTAATTCCAGCACTCAGGAGACAGAGGCGGGTGAATCTGAGGCCATCCAGGACAGCAGGGCTACTTAACAGACCCTGTCTCAGAAAGGGGAAGGGCACGTAAGCGTACTCTGTGAGTGAGACCTGGGCCTATTTCTCTTTCAGAAGGTCCTGAGTTCAAGGCTCAGCACCCACATCAGGCAGCTCACAACTGCCTGCAACTAGAGCTCCAAGGGATCCACCAACCACCTCAGGCCTCTGCAGCTACACACCACACATGCACACATGCACACAAACACAAACACCACACATGCGCACACACACACACATGCACACGAACACAAACACACACACCACACATGCACACATGCACACACGAATGCACACACATGCACAAACACACACACGAATGCACACGCACACATGCACACGAACACACGCGCACACACACACACATACACACACACATGCACACACCCCATGCCTTGTGCTCATGCACGATTTAAATGAAATATTTTTTAAAAAAATGAAATGTTTTATAACCTTGGAAAAATTACTTCTATTTCTTTCAACTTACAGGAAGAACACAGGGCAGCCGGGCATACAGACATGGAAAAGCTACATGGCGAGCACACACAGGAACCTACTCTAGAAATGGCTGTTCAGAGCATACCTGTCTGCGTGCTTCCCTCAGGACAGAGGAGAGCAGCGAACACCGGTGACAGTAACGACCATCTCTTCCAACTCTTGGGCAGTGCAAGCTCACAGCAGCAAAAGCATTGGGATTGAGTGCCCTGTTTACCAGCAGAGAGAAAGACAGCTCCCTGGGCAAGCCACGGTTGTATCATCCCTGAAAACCTCACATTTATACTATGTCGAACTGGTGTGGTCAGGGAGTGTCAGACCAAAGGCCCTTCAACTGTGCTTGAATTCACTGCTCTGGGGGCTTAAAAGCCACTTCTGCAGCAAACCAAAGGGGAGAGTTGTTGAATAAATAATACGTTAAAAAATTAACAGTGGCTTAATAAAATCAGAAGATTAGAAAGCATTACAGAGACATTGTAAGAGTCTCGATCAAGCTGCCAGGACTGGGTTATTTTAGAATCGACTCTACCCTCCCTGACTTGGCACCTAAGGCCTGTATGCATCAGGCTCAACCTGCCTTAAGGTCTCCTCTTCTCCCCCCGCCCCTGAATCTGGGTCTACCCTGCTTTCCCAGCACAGTTCTGTGCTTTCTCTGTGAATTAAATCAGGGATCTAGAGTCCCCCACGATGCCAGCCTCCTGTAGAAAATATCTGAGCATACTTATTAAGTACTGTGCCAATGTGTTTGTTATTAAGCAACCGTGAAGATAATAAAACACACTCTAAGCACATCAGGCAGACAGAGGATTGAGTCTTTTTTTCTATACATACTGCACTGTTCTGCACTTTTGAAACTTACTGCCTCTTATCAAAGAATACATCTCCCGGGGGCTGAGAACGCAGTGGCGTGTGGGCACGGTGTGGGCATGGTGTGGTGCTTTGCTTTATCGACGTGGCCTCTTCTGACTGGAATCCTCTCTATCCGCCTTCCCGAGCCTGCTTCCTCCAGGGCAAGTCCCTCCCCAGGCACCATCATAATCTGTCTCTGAAAGCACCGGCACTCCTCACTGTGGGGACACCCAGTCCCTGAGGTTAAACAAGAAGTCGGTCCTGAGGAGCTGGGGCAGTTGAAGCACTAAGGCTTATGGGAAGAGACCCAAGTGGGAAAGGAAAGGATTACTGATGCCACAGAAAACGATACACAAAAAAATACAGGCAGAGCAAAGCCGCCTGCCTTGGTGAACAAAATAAAGTAGGCTTAATTACACACTGGCAATCCATCCATCCATCTGTTTAATTAATTATTTATGTATTTACTTATTTATTTGAGACAGGGTTTCTCTGTGTGTCCTGGAACTTGCTCTGTAGATCAGGCTGGACTCAGAGATCCCTTTGCCTCCCGGGGGCTGGGGTGAAAGGCCTGTGCCACCACCACCCAGCTTCAACTATTTTTTTTTAAGTTGTGGTATAAGTCTGTGAGAAATATGGGACCTTGTAACAACCCTAAAGCACCTTGATTTGTTTTTTTTTTTTTTTTTTGGTTCTTTTTTTTCGGAGCTGGGGACCGAACCCAGGGCCTTGCGCTTCCTAGGTAAGCGCTCTACCACTGAGCTAAATCCCCAGCCCCTTGATTTGTTTTTTAAGCCAAAGTCAAAATGGAATTAATCATGAACTCTAGGTTTAGGTCTATTACTTTAAAACTTACCAATAATGGCAGAAAAAATAGCTAAGGTATTTCAAACCGATGGTCTCTGAGAAACAGATTTAAGGACTTCGAACCTTTTGGTACTATTTAATATTTAAAATGTGTCCATTTACTATAGCAGCACACTTTTAAATATTTTGCTGGCATAGATTAATTATATATAATAATGGCTTACATTATGATACTTTCGCACACGGACATGATGTACTTTGATCTTCTCACAGACATCCCATTTATCACCCTCTCCAAACTCCTTTTCCAAACCAGGACCCCTTCTGCTTTCATTTTTTGAGACTGTGTGTGTGTGTGTGTGTGTGTGTGTCTGTCTGTCTGTCTGTCTGTCTATGAGTTTCATTAGAGTTGTTTACCAGAGCATAGGTAAGGGTTTGCTTACATAAAAGAAATTTTCTAAAGTTTAGGCAGTAAAGGCGTTCTACACAACACAGAGGAATAGACATCTTAAAAGAAAACAAATAATGAAACAGAGAAGGTTTAAGTAAGTCTGATGCAAATCTAATGGTGAACACCACTGTAACCCAGTACTCACAGGCAAAGGCCAGCAGACTACTAGTTTGAGGCCAGCCTGGGTTACATTTGAGTTTTGAATCCAGCTTGGGTTACATGTCAAGAAAAGAAATTCTCCAAAAAATAACATTTAAAGACGTCTTCCCCAGAACTGAAGAACGTGAGCTCCTGAACTGATAAGAATCAAACAAGAGATAATTTATACCCATGCCAGAGTTTATCAGCACAGAGTTTAAAAGCTGCCAACATGCCAACAAGAAAAAGAGAAGAGGCACAGCTCTTACAGCTGCTAGGACATCAAAGCACACGTCACATGTGTGGGAGAAACAGCTGTGAGGGAAAAGCGCTTGTCCCACAAGTGTGAGGGGCCTGGGTTCGCACCTCCAGGACCCTCCGAAAGCCGGGTGCAGAGGGGCACGTCTACAGCAGGGTGGGGGGCAGAGCCTGGAGACTTGCTAGAGTCTCATGGAACGGCTAATCCGATAAAACAGGGTGGAAGGCAGGCCTCAACATTCAAGGTTATCGTCTGACCTCACCACACATGCCTGCACCTGCACTCGTTCACAGAGACACTGGTGAACATAAAGGTTAAAACAAACAAACAAACAAACAAACAAACCAAGTTCTTGCAAGAGATTCAGGAGCCAGATGGCTCCCATTCTCACTGGCAACTCGAGCAGCTTGAAGGCAACAAGGCAGGCTGCCTTCAGAGTCCCCAAGAAAAGTATCAGTCCACCTATTAATCTGGAAGGTGGGGTAAAACACCAGGCACCACCCCAAAATGTACTTCCTTTCTCTGCTTCAAGAATCTATTGGAAGGTATGTCATACAGGACAGGGTAACCAACAAAGGATGCTGTGAAACCCAGGCAACCCACGGGTTCTGTGTACTGCACTGTCCCAGTCTACTGAGACGTTAACTCTGTGTACGTAGACGGCCATCAGCACAGTTTCTCAGCAGTCTGGGCGAGCATAGGAGAGCTTTACACGCTGTCGTCTTACCTGGAGCACAGCAGCAAGCAGGTACACAACAACAAAGACTACAGTCAGAGAGGTGTGGCCGCTCTTCATCAGATGGATTGTGTAGAGGAAGATCAGGTGGCCGGGAATCACGAAGAGCAGGAGAACCTGGGCAGACTTATTGTTCACTCCTGTAACACGAAATGCCAGCAGCATTGAAAATCGCATGTGAGGGCTGCGGCTGGTGGTGCAGCCCAGTGAAAGGTTGCTCCCCTGTCAGGCAGTCACAGGGTTCGAGCCCCAGTACCGGTAGAAAAATAAAGTGAACCTGTAAACTGGGCACTGTGATCCAAGTTACCACCTCAGAAGACAGCCTTGGTTGCCTGTAATCCTAGCAAAATGCAGGCAGAGGCAGGAGCTCCTAGAGTTCAAGGCCAGCCCTAACCCAACAGTGAGTCCCAATCTCAGAAACACAAAACGACAAACTGAAGGTGACTTTCTCTTCTCGATACTACAGCTCACAGCGTCCGTCAGTTCAACTGCCAAGAGTAAACCTCAGTCATCTACAATCCACTTAACTCTTGAAAATTCCCCCATTAGGTGTAATTATAAAGTCAAGTAAAAGATGGTTGATTAAAAACTTATTTTGGAGAACATTAGTATCTACCATAGAAACAGAAGGAGAATGCAAAAACTGGAATGTTAATTTTATGTCTTCGTTAATAGCTCCATCACTGATATCACAGGAGGGGCTCAGTGCTAAGAGCACAGACTGCTCTTCCAGAGGACCAGGGTTCGATTCCCAGGACCCACGGGGCAGCGCACAATCTTCTGTCACTCCAGTTCCAGGGGTCTGATGCCCTTCCAGCCTCCCCCAGGCACACAAATGGTGCCCAGACACACTTATAGGTGAACAGCCGTACGTATAATAAAATAATGATTAACATTGTAATGGTTGTCACAGCTGTTCATGTGTGTGACGCGCTGTTTCCTGTCATCAGCTTGTCTCCTAACATCCTGGTTCGGAGTAAATAAATAGCCACACTTTAAAGCCAACAGCAGTAATACAGAAGAAAGGCCATCTGTCTCTTAGTCAAGGGAGCCACCTGGGTTTGTACGTGTGGCTCCTCTCTTAGCCAACAAGATGCCCCTGAGGCAGGAAGAGAAAGCCTAAATGCCACATGACCCACACGGACACAGAAGGCCTTTGTTCCCTGACATTAGCTCAGCACAGCATTCGTAAAATATAGGTTTGACAAGTTGTGCATGCCTCGGGTCTCGGCGGGCAGCAGTTCCTCACAAAATACACGCAACCCCACACAACACTTACCTGAACCAAAAAACGTCCTAAATGGGTAGGAGCAGCCTTTGGGCTCCTCAGGTAGTTCTCCGGGGAGGCTGTGTAAATGGAGGTAGGTAGAAATCCTGCTAGCCTGAATGGCCACCAAATTGCCACCGATCCCTAAAACAGTGGGGAAAAACAAGCCTGCAGGTTACCCTTTCACTTAAACAACTTCATAAATTCCACCCAGGCAAGCCTCTTCCTGCCCCCACGGTAGGCCAAGGAAACACATCTTTCCCTGGAACATCGGTTTCTTTAATGTTGAGAGGGGAAATAACCCATAACATTATTACTGTAAAAAAACAAAAACAAAAACAAAAACAAAAAAAACCACCATTGTTTTCAAATCTGATTAGCTGTCTAATGTAAACGTAGGCTGGAATAATAATTTAAAAAAATCACTCTTACAATCAATTCATAAAACTAGGAAACAAGATATTTATGTTTGCCGCCTTCACGAGAGAAAATATAAGCTGGATTTGTTCACACTGCCGGGCTAGGTACCTTCTCATCTCACTGAAGAACATGAATTAGGAGTTGAATAAAATTACTCGGGAAAGTCCCACTTTCAGCCTAGAAACAGCCTCTCCCTGACTCAGGTGCAGAAGAGTCGATGCTGAGGTCTGAAATGAATTCCAAGGTGAGAGAGGGCATCCGAACTCTTTCTCCACTTGCAGAGTCAGTGAGGGAGAGAGAACAGTCACAGAAGCAAACGGGAAGCAGCAGACTCAGCTTCCAAGTTCTTACACAGGGCACACGGGCCAGCATAACCCATCAGGAGGCTGACCCGGGATACAGGCCATGTTTCCCAGACAGTGAGCGAACTTCCAAACGTTTCTAATAGGTACTTCCGACACAGACTGAGGGAGGGTCAGAGACTACAGTCAAGCTCCCAGGATACCATCTTAACCACTTTCAGACCTGGCGCCACGCAAATCATCTCACGTCAAGCCAAGCCACCTGGGAGGTGGAGGAAATGCTTTATCTGCAGGGCCCTGGGGTTTGCAGTTGCCACAGGATGAAGGAAAGTCAGCCAGTGAGGGGAGAGAGAAACTCTTGGTATACTCCACCCTGCCTCTCAGGACCAGGTTCAGGAAGTGTGGAGAAGATAAGGTAAGGTAAGAGAAGCCTAGCCCACATCATGTAGGAGGAGAAAGCGTCAGAAGAACAAGACCACCAGGAGCCACGCCACATCACGCACACTCGGTCACACCGAGAACCGGCAGTGGGAGCCAGAGATGGAGAGACGTCCTGTAGCCAGAATACTGAAGGAACCGCCGTCCACAGACTGCCCCAAACCTACACTAACAAAAGGAGAGACATGCTCATTGCTAGGCACAAATAATATTTATCCGAGTCTCCAGTGGTCTTTTCTAAACAATGTCAAACTTTTAATAAAACTACAAGACAGGGCTAAAAGGAAACAGAGGCAACAGTGCCCTGAAATCAGAGGTGTTCCTCCCATTTTCACACAGGACAAGTTTGCACATCCATGATGCTCACATTCTTAAAACTTCAAAAAGATGTGCAAAACAGAGAGGAAAGGTGGAACAGTAGACAGAAGAGCACAAGTCAGCAGCAGAGAAAACACAGCGAAGAAATAAACCAGAAGCCTTTGACCAAGTGAACAAAAGAGAGGAGATTCAGGTAACACCTTGAATGAGGCAAGGCAAATTCAGCATCTATAACAGAGGGAGAGGAGAGGGGGAGGGGCAGGGAGAGGAGGTGGGGCAGGGAGAGGAGAAGGGGAGGGGCAGGGAGAAGAGGTGGGGAGGAGAGGAAGGGAAGGGACTGTTGTGAGTCTGGAGCCACCTTGGCATACACAGCGAGATCTATGCTAACCTTACTTAGGTGGCTACAGAGGAAGGCTATCCCAGAAATAAACATGTAAATGAGGTGGACAAGTGTGAGAGCAGTGTCCTTGCAGGGGACCCACTCAGGCTTCCAACGCCTTCTAACTCCAGCTCCAGGGGATCAAGGCCGACACTGCACACCTGTGAACAAACTGCCCCCTCTACGCACGGAACTAGACGTTTTTAAAAAGCAGCCCAATATTAAAAACAGAGAATTAAACAGAATTCACCACCCTTCCAGTAAACACACATTTAAAAAAAGGTATTATAGGGATATCATGAAATAACTTCCATTCGAAACTATTAGCAAATCAAATTCAACAAAATGTTCTATGTGTGACAAACAGGTCACAGCCAAACTGGGCTTATCTGAGGGATGAAAGACCAAGTTAACAGTGGAGGTAAATGAACTTAATTCATTAACCAGTGAATGGACGGGAGTGTAACGTGATTCTAAGAATATGTGGGGGGAAACCTGACACAACTCAACAGTCGTGATTAAAGGCAAAAAACTAACCAATATACACGCACACCGGGACAGACGGGGCGCAGCAGTCTTAGTAAGCCGTGTGAGCCAGCCAGCTATTAATGTGTAAAACCACCAAGAAATCTGGTCCTGACTCTCGTGCTAAACCAGAACCCAATCCCAGGTACGTTAAAAACATAATCCAAAAGGTAAAATTGCTAAGCTGTAGAAAGATGACAGAAAGACAGCTGATGTTACAAATCAGCTCAACCGGGAGGAGGACGTGAGGGTGAATGGAGAAAGACCATTGCTGGGTGTGGATGGAGAGTGCTTCTCGACGAGATGAGCATGTGAGTTGGAAGACAGGGAGAAGAGCTGTCCTTAGGGGGGCGGGGGATGGAATCCACTGTGTGGGTTCTGAGGCTGGGGATGAGGTTCACTACAACTGACCCCTGGAGAGGCTTCTCCATAACTGCATGACCAAATGCCAATTTCTCTAGTATATCAATTAGCATATTCTCTCTCTCTCTCTCTCTCTCTCTCTCTCTCTCTCTCTCTCTCTCCCTCTCTTTCTCCCTCCCCTTCCCTCTCCCTCTTTCTCTCTCTCTCACTCTCTCTTTCCCTCTCCCTGTTTGTCTGTCTGTCTCCCTCCCTCCCCCTGTCTCTGTCTCTCTGTCTTTCTGTCTCTCTGTCTCTCCCTCTCTCCCTCCCCCTGTCTCTCCCTTTCCCTCCCTCCCCACGCCTCCTTTCCACTGTCACTCTCCGGAGAATCCTGACTAATACATGTGGAAAGAAGTCTTTTTTAACAAAACTGTAAGCATGAGGGAAAGTTTATAAAATTTGAAAATTTGGCTGGCCAGAAAACACTTTAGTCAAAGAGGGCAAACAAGCAACAGAGTGGAGAAAACCTGCAAACACGTGTAACTATCACCAGAAAAAGGACAGGGGATTAGCAGATTAGCAGATTAACCAAAGAGGTTAATCGAGGAGCTGGAGAGAGGAGCTGGTGGGTGAGACAGTTTGCCACACAAACTTGAGGACCTGAATCCTAAACCCAGCATCCATGTAAACGCTGGGCCTATGCCTAGCCTATAACCCGCATCCTGTCAGAACTCGATGGGGCTTGTTGGCCATGCATTAGGGCCAGGCTCAGTGAGGAACACCATCTCAAGGGGAAAAGGTAGAGAGTGGTAGAGCAGAATGCCTGACATCCTGCCATGGTCTCTGCGCACACACGTGGACATCACCACATGGATATAACACATGCTTTCACACACATGGGAGAAGTTAACTGAAATCACTAGTAAACCGGAGAGACTCAATCCCACTGGGCATTGAAGAAATACAGCAGATGCAAACGGAAGTCTTCACACCTACCAGGACAAGCAGAAAAAACTAATTCTGGACACATAAAGTGTTGATAATAACATGGAGCTCAACACACACACACACACACACACACACACACACACACACACACAAGCGCACATGCATGTGCGCGTGCCGACACCCTCCCTGGCTTCTACGCCATTGTACGGTGAGAGCCTACGAAGTTAACTTTTTCAGGTTCATCTGACTGACATCCTACAGCACTTGTCTCTCTGTGTCTGGCTTGTTTCAGTCAACATAACCACATTTCATCCATGTTGACACAGTGGCCAGACTTCATTCTCTTTTATCCCTGAACAGTATCCCTCTGTTTGTTTGGAACACATTTCCTTTATCCATTCATCTGGTGACATATTAAATTGCTTCCATCCCATAGCCATTGCGAACAGTGCTTCAGTAAACAGGGAAGTGTAAATGCCTCTGACATATCAATTTTATTTCCTTGGCTATGTCCCCAGCAGTGGGATTGTTGAACTGTGTAGTCATATTGATTCTTTTCCTTAGTGACTACATAGCAGGATGCAAGGGTTCCTTTCTTCCCACTGCTTCACCAGTATTTTCCTTTTGTCTTCTGAAGCACAGACACTCTTACCAGAAAGACAGCCAACCTGGAACACTGTGGTTTTGATTTGTGTATCCCGGACTGGGGCTGAGGGCCATCTGTGCATCTTTAGAGAGCGGTCTATTTAGTTCCAGTGCTGGACTGATAACACGGATTCACCAGGATTCCGCCTGAGCTGGACGGACAGTCCCATGTTGTTTAATGACGGAGGCACGCTCTGTTGAACTCACTGGTGTATTTCTTCTTACATGACAGACTAGACAGCTGCCCAGACGAAGCCTGCTGTACAAACTAATACCGTCATCATATAGGAAGTCATTGCCCAAAATGTCACTCTGCTGTACATGGCTTCCAGAGAGGGAGAGTTTTGGATACAAATGGTAAAAACCATTCAAGAGGATGTCGGAACCAGGCGCCAAGAACCAGCAGCTTTGACAAGTCTCTGCTGTAGACTGTCACTACGGTGGTGTGAATGAGAATGGCCCGCAGGGGATCAGAGTTTAAATGTTTGGTTCCCGGCTGGTGGAACTGTTTGGGAAGGATTAGGAGGCGTGGCCTCTGGTTGGGGGAGGTGTGTCACTGGGGATGGACTTGGAGTTTTCAAAAGCCCAGGCCATTCCATGCCGTGATGGAGAGCGTCTCTGTGTTTCTGGCATGCACGCTGCCTCCTAGTTCTCATGCCAACCTCTAAGCTCTCAGCCGTTGCTCCATCACCACGCCTGACTGTCTACCCCATGCTCCCTGAAAGAGACTCGCCCTCTGAAACTGTAAGTCCCCAGGTAAGTGTTTTCTTTTATGAGCTGCCTTGGTCATGGTGCTTTACACTCAAGTATAGAAGTAACTAAGACATGCATCTCCTATGAATCCCAGTGCTCCAGACCAGAGACTTCCAGACTGGTCAGAATCCTGACCAGAGAGACCCCACACCAGTGAGACTCACCCCACCCCAGTGAGACTGCCTCACTAACAGGGTCCTGGGGCTGCTCCTGGAAGATGGGGTCTTTCCTGCACAGCTTAGGAGATGGCTTAAAGGAACTGAGGCAGGACAGAGGTGGTGTCAGAAGCTTCTGAGGCTGGGCAGCGGGCTGGGCACACATGCAGTTACATTCAGAACGACAGCTTTGGAGCTAGTCATGGTGGGGCACACCTTTGACCTAAGAACTCAGGAGACAGAGGCAGGAGGCTCCCTGTGAATTCCAGGCCAGCCAGGGTTAGGAATAGGAAGACACTGTCTCAAAGAATAAAAATAAATACAAGTTCAGTGACTGCCTATCTGTCATCTGGTGAAATGTTGGTGTTTGGATATGTCCTAATGAAGTTAGCTCACTATGGGAGTGAGAACTGAATTACTGTAATCCCAGGAAAGATGTGATAGAAAACAGTCACAAGCAAGCATGGACTTACCATTGCCCAACAGAGAAGATCATGTGCTGCTGTCAGTGAGCTGAAGCTATAACGACTCTGTTATATTTTTAAAGGCAAAACCGAAATGCAGCCACACGATTTCATTGTCACGTGTCTTCAGCAACAAATGTCACTGAGAGCAAATGCTGGGTGTGGCAGTGCGCGCCTGTAATTCCAGCACTGGGGGCTAAGCGGGAGAATGAGGAGTTCAGCTACATAACAAGGTCCTGTCTCAGACTCAAACAATAGACAGGATGATTTCGAACGGAGCTCGGAGCTGGAGAGGAGGCTCTGTGGTTACAGGTTGTACTGTCCTTGCAGGGGACCTAAGTTCAGTTCCCAGTACTATGTCACACTCCAAGAGATCTGACACCTCTGGTTTCTGTGGGCATCTACACTTACATGCAAAAACTACCCCCATACATATATAAATAACACATTTTTTAAAAGATAATAAAGACAATCACTTAGAACTAGAGGGACAGTTCAGCTCACAAAACCTGACAACCCCAAGTTTGATCCCCAGACCCCACTGTGAAAAGGCAAGAACCAACTCCAGAGGCTGTCCTCAGTCCTCCTCCTCCCCAACTAACAACAACCACACTACCCAGAGGCTGTCCCCAGTGCGTGTGTGTGTGTGTGTGTGTGTGTGTGTGTGTGTGTGTGTGCGCGCACACACACATACACCACACACACCACCACCACCACCACCAATACTACCCAGAGGCTGTCTTCAGACCCCTCCTCCCTCACAACAATAATACTAACCAGAGTCTGTCTGAGCCCCCACCACACATACACACACACACACACACACACACACACACACACAAACACACACACACACCAACACTACCCAGAGGCTGTCTAACCTCCTCCCACACCACACACAATCACCACACTAAGCAGAGGCCGTCTTCAGCCCCACCCCACTCACATACACCACCAACACTAAATGCTGGGGATGGCTCTGTGTACTGTGAATCAGGTGCTGATTTCTGTGCCCAGAGATCTGGCTGCAGTTGAGATGTTGGCATTGTCAAGCATCTCCTGTCTCACTGTTACAGGGTCTCTGCTGGGAACCAGGAGAGAGAAATCACTGGAGAGAGTTCTCATGAGCGACAGTCACTAAGGGAGGAGGGCTGGAGGAGGAGCAGGCAGGGCAAGACTAAGATGGCAGCTAACAGGATTCATGGCTGGGTGGCAGCACAGTCAGATTACGATAGATGAGGACTCTGCCGCTATAATGCAAGGAGTTCACTAAACATACCAGGTCTCTGTCACTATTCGGGAACAAAGGGGCGTGGAAAACCTGCTACTTCTGCAACTAAACTTAAGATAAGGTAACTGGAGAGAACTAACTCCTAAGACTGTCTTCTGGCTTAGACACACACACACACACACACACACACACACACACACACACGCACGCACACACACACTCACTCACACAGACACACACACATACACACACTCACTCACACAGACACACACACATACACACACTCACTCACACAGACACACACACTTACACAGACACGCACTCACACAGACACACATACACACACATACACAGACACACTCACACAGACAC
The DNA here is from genome assembly GCF_021556685.1 of Rattus norvegicus. Classification (NCBI taxonomy): domain Eukaryota; kingdom Metazoa; phylum Chordata; class Mammalia; order Rodentia; family Muridae; genus Rattus; species Rattus norvegicus. Next base: position 30,126,029 of record NC_141540.1, on the reverse strand, counting down.
ACTCACACAGACACACACACATACACCCACACATACACACACACACAGACACCCACACAGACACCCACACATACACTCACACATACACACACACATACACACACACATAGACACCCACACAGACACCCACTCATACACACACACACAGACACACAGAGACACACACAGACACACACAGACGACACACAGACACACACACAAAGAACAATACTGAACTTAAAAATTAATTAATTAATTCAGTTTATCATAAAAAATATTTTAAAAAACTACATCCTACAATGTTCTGGGCACTCTTCTAGTGAAAACAAATTTCTTTAAAATTATGTTTGAAAATCACACGGTCGGGCAGCGTCACTGAGGCACATCAATGCAGAGGTCTGTCCCCTGAAGATCCCAGCACCAGCACAAGGCCCAGAATCCTGCCCCAGTCACACAGAAAGAACTCCTGCAGCGGCAGGCACCTCTCAGACACCTCCTTTTCTAGTGTGAATGTACAACAATCCTTGTAAGGATGTTGACGTAATTGTCATTCATTCATTCATTCATTCATTCATTCATTCATTCATTCATGTGTGTTCATTGCCAGCATCAGCAACAACAAGCAATGTGCACGAGGAGTCTGTCCTGCCTCACTGTTTCCTACTGTAAGCCCTTCCTTCGCTTAGCATGATGTCAAATTCATCAGTCAGTCAGAAGCTTCCACGGTACTATTCTGCCTTTCAATTTATTCAGAGTCATCTGAGGAACCTCAATTAAGAAAATGCCTCCATAAAATTGGGGTGCGGGCTTGCCGTAGAGCATTCTCTTAATCAATAGGGGACGGCCCCGCCCATTAAGGGTGATGCCACTGGTGGTCCTGGGTTCCATAAGAAAGCAGGCTGAGCAAGCCAGGGGGAGCAAGCCAGTAAGCAGCGCCCTCTGTGGGCCCTGCATGAGCTCCTGCCTCCAGGTTCCTGCCCTGCTGAGTTCCTGCCTCGATCTCTTTCAGTAACAGACTGTCACCTGGAAATATACACTGGAACAAACCATTCCCTCCCCAACTTCCTTGGTATTATGGTGTTTCAACACAGCAATAAAACCTGAACTAAGACAGGCACATCGTACTGTGCACTCCTGGCTGACCTGGAAGTGCTTCCACTAGGCTGGCCTCAGACTCACAGAGATCCACCTGCATCTGCCTTCTGAGTACTAGGATTAACAGTGTGCACCACCATGACCAGTATCCATACCAACTTAAAATGACTTCTGCTTCCTTGTTGAATTTCGTGTGTGTGTGTGTGTGTGTGTGTGTGTGTGTGTGTGTGTGTGTGTGTGTGTGTGTGTACTGGCGCCATAACACACATGTGTAGGAGCCCCAGGTGTTCGTGTGTGATAAAGGTCTCTTCCTCACCATCATCTTGCCGCTGTGTACTCTAGGCTAGGTGGCTGCAAGCTTCCAGGAAGTCTCGTCTCCACACTGTAGGTGAGCTTACGGTGCTCAGCTTTCATGTGGGTTTGGGACAAATTAAATTCAGGTCTTCAATGTGACACCCACTAAGCCATTGCCTCAGCCCCTGCTTAATGACTTTTCTATTGGATGCTTATGACAACGTAGTTTTTAAATCTGGAGTTTTCTAATCAGAGCTCACCTCTGAAAGTTAATAATGAGACCAGAGAACCCCACAGCTAGCATGAACTGTCCATCTGCTGACAGTACAACACAAGGCCAGCGACTCATTCTGCTGATAGTGAATCAATGCATCCCAGCGACCGAAAGAAACGAGAGCATTTGTCCTAAGAACTGAAGCACTGTCACAGAGATTCTGGGGACACAGAGAGGAAGATGGGACCTTGGAACCATCCATGGACATCCATGGCTCACAGCCTTTCAAAATGCAGAAGAATCCAACAGTAAGAAAGCAAGATATCGCAGATAACATTTTTCACCGCCAGCCACAGGAATGCAGGGACCTCCGTGTGTTTCTTGTCTTCTTCACTCTAGGGAATCTCCGGGAGCAACGCTCCATCTGGTGTCTCACCAGACATGGGATGCCTCAGTGCACATACAGGCAGCATGTGCGTAAGGCTTGAGCTGACCTACCATAGCTGCCATTTTGCAGAGACTAAGCTATTAATGATCCCTTGTGGCTCTCACGGAAGGCGCAGATGCCTTGGTAGAACCCTACAGAAGCAGCATTTGTCACTTCCGTGCTACCATATGCTAGGGGCTAACATGGGATAAGTCATCCCAAAGGCTTCCTCAGTCAACTTCACAAACACCCTAGGGCTTCCTCCAGACTAAGTGAATTCCATGTAAAGAAAACAGTAACCAGTGAGCGACTAGTGAGCGACAGACTTTCATGGTCTTGTCAGGATCGCTGACAAGTAATTTTTAATTACTGCAAAATTATTACCATAAAACAGCTTCTTTGATGTCAGCATGCTTTCTTGGTACTGTTTTATACACTGTCGCATTTAAGAACTTGTTATTAATAAAGCTTTTGAATTATTTAAATTCTACAGACACTAACTGCGTGATTAAAGGTAGCAGGAGGCATCTAAAGATAGTCTCGTATAAATTAAAAACATCAGAAGAGACAACCTGTCAATATTAGCAAGACTCCCCAGTATCCACAGGACCTAATTTTAGGTCTATTATGCTGGAATAAGCTCATTAATCGTGTAAATACCTGATGCTAAGAAGAAATTAGCAGCAGGTTCATCTAGGGACTTCTTTAAGCCCTGTTTCCAGTAAATGTCTCACACTCCCGTCATAGATCATAGCGCAGATTCTATCAAGAATGCTCTTTGTACGTTCTCAATGGAACCTAACACAAAAGTGCGTTTCCTTAAAAACTGTATTTACAAGTGATGCGGCCCCTTCCGTGGGTGCATTTCAAACACCTCCACTTGCCTTTGAAGATCATCCTCCAGGCACAGCTCCCCGCCAGAGTTCAGTAATTACAGTAATTACTCTTCAGGTTTAAAATATGCACGGGGATGGAGAGACATGGCCTCCATTCGCCGGTTTCTCAGGTGCGGGCGGAGGACTTTTCACCTAGGTATGGGCAGGCACACTTAATTCCCGACCTCCACACACTGTCTTTATTATTGATGATAATGTGCATAAACTGGCTCATGTCTGACCTCTCTGCATTTTCCACCCTAGCTCATTCATTTCTTTTTTTTTTTCTTTTCCTTTCTTTTCTTTTTTTTTGGAGCTAGGGACTGAACCCAGGGCCTTGCGCTTGCTAGGCAAGCGCTCTACCACTGAGCTAAATCCCCAACCAGCTCATTCATTTCTAATGAGGGAAAAAACACTGTATTCCTTTCATGTAGAGTGTGTGTGTGTGTGTGTGTGTGTGTGTGTGTGTGTGTGTGTGTAACATTCTTTAGTGTATAAAGTATATTCTCTGTACATATTTGCAATATAATCATGTGATACGTATGTATATGTGTAACTTTGCAGTATTATATAATGGATTTAAATAGATATACAGGGAATCTGCAATGTTAATATTACTGTAGCTATCTTTGGAGGAAATTATTTTAAATAGCTCCTTCAGAAAGTGGTAGTGGGGAAAAAACCAACTTAAAAATGACTGCCCTAAGGGTTGGGGATTTGGCTCAGTGGTAGAGCACTTGCCTAGCAAGCGCAAGGCCCTGGGTTCGGTCCCCAGCTCTGAAAAAAAGAAAAGAAAAAAAAAATGACTGCCTTAGATTAGAACTCCCCACCTGGGATGTGGACATGAGTTATGGGCACGTTGGGACAACCCTCTAAATTCTTAGAGGGCCACAATGCCTCCTTCAACCTCATCCAAACATTATGGCTTTCTTCTTCATGCACCGTGACATGGATGGAGGATAAGAAGTACTGTGCTAGGGAACTAAACCTGTCTACTTGACTTGGGACAAGGGAGGCTACAGCACTAAGCCCCTCCATCTTAACCCCTCCTCCCACCCTTCCTCCTGTTTCTACCACTCCTCGAGATGCTTTCTCTTATGCTGAAGGGAAGGCGTGGCCTGCCTTTCCAAGGCCTTCAGCACTCTCACATTTAATAAGTAAAACACACTTAGAGGGAGGCAGAGGCAGGAGGAGCTCTGTGAAATCGAGGCCAGCCTGGTCTACAGAGTGAGTTCCAGGTCAGTCAGGGCTACACAGAGAAGCCCTGTCTCCCCGTCCCAGCCCCCAAATCTACAGAATAGACTTTTCCTCATGGCTGTCTGAAAGCAAAATGGGTGACCAGCAGCTCTACTGGAGTCACCCATGGCCGTTCAACCAGGGTTCTCGCTCTGACCACCAGGTCTGACGGTCTGATCTGGACACATGGGCTGAACACATGCCGTCAAAGGCTTCGTTAAGTTGCACTAAGCGACTGTGAATGAGTTATTCAACAGTGTCTACCCAGGGAAACTGGTCATGCTGTCTTTGTACATGAAGAACAGAAGCAGTGAAGACCTTTAAATAAAAAAGCCCATGCTTAAGCGAATGTAGACTATGAAGCATCTCGCCTGGGCCTGCTGTGTTCACAAGGAGAGTCCCTCTCCTCTGCAGTGCCCTGTGGTCCCCCCTCCCACCCCTCCTCCCCATCACAGGAGGTCCTCCCTCCCACCCCTTCTCCCCTCCCACCCCTCCTCCCCATCACAGGAGGTCCTCCCTCCCACCCCTCCTCCCCATCACAGGAGGAGGTCCTCCCTCCCACCCCTCTCCCCTCCCACAGGTGCCTTAGTCTTCCATTCTTCTGCATCTTTGTGTTTTCCTCAAATTGTGTATTCCTAAACAACGCGGCACTTAGTTTCCATGCTTGTAGGATTTATACAAAGGGCGTCACACAGTATACAGCATTCCCAGGATTCACCACGCTCTCGTTCACTCTCACTATCAATAATACTCCATCCACCAAGAGACTACACCTTCACTTACTTAACCCGCTACTAACCAAACTTTACTCCTACACTGCCAAATAAATGGTGCTCTCTTTCTGCTGAGGATGGACACCCGGGCCAACTCTTCCTTCCTTCTTGATATTTGTTTGTTTACTTCTGTGGGGTGGAGGTCAGGAGACAGCTTGCAGGAGTCCTTTCTCTCCGTCCACTATGTGGGTTCTAGCCACTGACCTCAGGTTGTCGCCCCTGGTGACAAACCCAAACTCCTTTCTCCACTAAGCCCGTACCACAGGCCTCAACTTCCTTCTGCCTGCAAATAATTCTCTTCTGGTGTTTAATTCACACTTAATATCTGAAGATGCCTCGCCTAAATATTGCTATCTACAGAGTTTGGGAGGCTGAACACGCAGAAGGGATGAGAGAACAATATTAAGTCAGTTTCTCTAGTTATCGCCAGGAGAGGTGATTAAGGGAAGAATTAATGTTGCTAACACTGCTAAAAGTTTTATATAAACAGAAACAGCGGCTTTTTCCATTTTTTCTTTTTTCTATTTTTTTTTTTTCCAGAGCTGGGGACCGAACCAGGGCCTTGTGCTTGCTAGGCAAGCGCTCTACCACTGAGCTAAATCCCCAACCCTGGCTTTTTCCATTTTTGCCTCCTTACGTGTTCCTTAACAGTTCCCCTAAAAATCTGTGCATTTGTTTTATGCTCTAAGTTGTGTTATTTAACGTGATAATTCCCTCTGATTCACTGACATGTAGTTTGCAGCAAAATGAAATTTACTCCTTAACTCATACACTTTTTCATACAGCGACTGCCAAACCCTAACACTGCGGGCATTATTCAGAATCACAGAAAACAGAAGTTATCATTCAAAATAAAGACCCACTGCGGGACAGCTGCTCAGGGTGAAGCAGGGAGGCCTAGAGTAGGGAGACAACGGCTCTGCAGACACCGGCCTGGGGATGGGTGCCGCTGTGCCGGAGAGTGAGAGTAAGCACAGCAGTGTGATGTAAAGGGGACACTCCTGGCACAAGCCACTCAACAAGGGGAGTCCTTCATGTGTGGGGAGGAGGTGAGACTGGGTCCAGAGAGTTAGGCTACATAACTGATGCTCTACTCCACAGGAAGAGAAAGGGAAGTCATCTTCAAGCAAGGGCACAATCTGGTTTGCTAGAAATAAGTTGATTTTATTATTATTATTATTTACTGTTTGCATGTATCAGGTGCCCATTAAAGTCAGAGGACAACCTGCAGGAGCCAGTTCTCTCCTTCCACCATGTGAATCCTGGGGGATGCAACTCAGTCCTGGTGGCAAGGGCCTTCACCACACTGAGCCATCTCGCCAACCCAGAAGATAATTTTTACAACAGATGACTAGCAGGATAACTGAATGGGAGAAGGGCCAGAGAATTAGTGGGGATCTACTCTGGAAAAATAATGACCAAATATAAGAATAAAAAAAGTCAAGTATGCTTCCCCTACAGCCGTCCTTCCTTACCCCATCCTTCTGTCTTACCTGACAGAGGGAGAGCAGGTGGGCGATCCTCACTCTCCTTCCTGTCCTCCAGGTCCAACCTCCAGTCTCATCCCTGGCCCTGAAGCAGAGGCCCTGCCCGTCTTCCCTCTCTTCCTCTATTCCCCGTGGACTCCACAGGTCTTTACGGCAGACCCAGTTTTCTTCACTCCTATGAACCCTCAGTCCATCGCTATACCTTCAGTCAGCTCCTCAAAACTGAGAAACAGCGCTTGCCTAGGAAGCGCAAGGCCCTGGGTTCAGTCCCCAGCTCCGAAAAAAAGAACCAAAAAAAAAAAAAACCAAAAAACAAAACAAAACAAAACAAAAAACCAAAAAAACCAAAAAACAAAACAAAACAAAACAAAAAAACTGAGAAACAAATTCTACCAAGTCCCCAGTAGCCACATCTGACAGGGACTCAGAAGCACCCCTACCAAGAAACCCACAGCCACCACAGGGTCCTAAGATCCAAAAAGGACAACAGAAATCAATGAACCAAAAACCCATCCCTAAAAACCAAGATATCAACACCAAGAATTACAAGCATACAGCTGAAGCACAATGTAAGGACTTCAAAACAGCTCTTAGGAATATGCTCACGGACCTGAAAGAGGACAGGAATAAGTCCATTAGTGAAGTCTCCTTATAATAATCAAAATACCAAATGTACAGAACAAAGAAAGAATACTCAAAGCTGTGAGGGAAAAAGACCAAGTTACATAAAGGTAGACCTGTCAGAATGAAACCTGAGTTTTCAATGGAGACCAATAGCCAGAAAGGCCTGGAGAGATGTCCGGCAGACTCTGCGAGACCACAGATGCCAGCCCAGAGCACTATACCCAGCACAACTTTCAATCACCATAGATGGAAAAACATTCCATAATAAAACCAAATTTAAATAATATCTACCTAAAAATCAAGTTCTACAGAAGGCACTAGAGGGAAAAGTTCAACCTAAAGAGGTTAACCACACCCAACAAAACACAGAAACAAATGATCTTAGACCGACAAGCCAAGCTGGGGGAGGGGTAGACATAATACAACAACAAAATAACAGGCATCAACACATACTGCTCAATGATAACTCTAAAAATCATATGGTTTTAGTTCAGAATTCTATCAGATGTTCAAAGAGGAATTAATGCCAATACTCCTCAAATTATTCTATAAAATAGAAACAATGAGCATTGCACAATTTTTTTAATGAGGCCAAGGTATACTAATTCACATAAAACCCAATAAAGAGGACCAATTACCCTTATGAGCATAGATGAAAAACTTTTTAATAAAAATATTTGCAAACCAAATACAAGAACATATTAAAAAAAGACCATTCATCATGATCAAGTATGCTTCATCTCAGAGATGCAGGGATGATTCGATGTATATAAATTGATAAATTAATTACTGTATAAGCAGACTGAAACACAAAACCTGCATGATCATCTCATTAGATGTACAAAAAGCCCTTAGCAAAATCAAACACCCTTTCATAATAAAAGTCTTGAGGAGATGAGGGATATAATGGGCATACCTCAACATAATAGATACAATTTACAGCAATCTGATAGCCAACATCAACCTAAATAGAGAGAAACTTGAAGCAATTCCAGTAAAATCAGGAAAAAGACAAGGTTGCCCACTCTCTCCATACCTATTCAGCACAGTACTCGAAGTCTTAGCTAGAGCAGTGAGAAAACGGAAGGCAATCAAGAGAATGCAAACCAGAAAGAAGTATGTTTATTTGCAGATGATATGACAGTATACATAAGTGACCCTAAAAATTCACTGAGAAACTCTTCCAGCTGATAAATACTTCCAGCAAACAAGCAGGATACAAAATTAACCCCCCAAACTCAGTCAGCTTCCTAGACGCAAAATACAAAAGGACTGAGAGAGAAACCAGGGAAACAACACCCTTAGAAATAGCTGCAAAGAATAGAAAATATGTTGGGGGAACCCTAACCAAGCTGTGAAAGACGTGTATGATACAAATGTTAAGATATTAAAGAAAGAGATTAAAGAGTCATCAGAAGATGGAAAGATCCCAATGCTGACGGATCCGAAGGATTAACATCGTAAAAGTGTCTACCTGACCAAGAGCAACATAGATTCCAATGTGACTCTCCACAGACCGTGAAAGGAAAATTTTCAGACACACACCGACAGGATGGCTAAACCAACCCTAAATAGTAGACGACTGCTGGCAGTGTCACCATCCCCGACCTTGAACTCTTCTACAGAGCTATGGTTGTAATGAAAGCATGGCACTGGTATAAAGACAGGCACATTGGTCAGTGGAAGCAAGCTGGAGACCCAGACATAAACTTCTGTGTCCACAGAAATCCTGTTTTTTATAAAGAAGCCAGAAGTACACACTGGCAAAAAAAAAAAAAAAAAAAAAAAAGACAGCATCAACAAATGGCACTGGCCAATCTGGACGGCTGCATGTGAAAGAACTCAAAGAAATCCACACTTACTGCCCTGCACGATACTCAACTCCAGATGGACCAAAACTCAACATAAGGCCAAATACACTGAATATGGTCAAGAGAACTCGGGGATAGTCTTGAACACACCAGCATGGGAAGAGACTTTCTGAGCAGGGCACCGATAGCACAGGCACTAAGAACAATGAAAAATGGGACCTCAGGAAACTGAAAAGCTTCTGTACAACAAAGTCACCATCATTCAGACATGGCTACGGAGTGGGAAAAAGATTTTTACCACTATACATTCAATAGAGGGAAAATATCTAGAATATATAAAGAACTCAAAAAAAAAAACAGACTTCGAGAAACAGCACATTTAAAATGGGATACAGATAGTCTCAGATATACAGCGCACACACGCACACACACACACACACACACACACACAGAGAGAGAGAGAGAGAGAGAGAGAGAGAGAGCTGAACAGTGTTCTCAAATGGCTGAGAAGCACGTATAGAAACAATCAGCATTCTTAGCCATCGGGAATGTAAATAAAAATTACTTTGAGATCTCTTTTTACATCAGTCACAGTGATCAAGATCAATAAAACAAGTGACAGCTCATGCTGGTGGGAATGTAGAGTAAGGGGAACACTCATGCGTTGCTGGTGGGACTGCAAACCTGTACAGCCACCGTGGAAGTCAGCCTGCCGGTTCCTCAGGAAGCTGGAAACAGATCTATTCCAAGATCCAGCAATATCACTGAAGATACCATATGCACTGGTTACAGAACTTGGAGAGATCAGGTTGGTACTAACCCAGAAAGCTTTCTCCCTGGTGGCTAGTTTCATAATACTGGAAGATGCTGTGTGGGCTGCTTAATTGGGGGGAGTCATCAACAACCTTACCCGGCTGTGAACTTTGTAAACCTCAATAAAAACTAGCGTAAGCAAGATAGGCCTACAGGTGTGAAGATGGTGTTGGTGCTCTGGGGGAACCAACCACTCTCTGGCTGGATTTAATTCCACTAACACATGCCTGGTGTAAAACCTTAGCAAGAATCCATGCCTGAGGGCTGGGGATTTAGCTCAGTGGTAGAGCGCTTACCTTGGAAGCGCAAGGCCCTGGGTTCGGTCCCCAGCTCCGAAAAAAAAGAACCAAAAAAAAAAAAAAAAAAAATCCATGCCTGAACTGAACCACTACTCTACTCTGCTAAACGGACCTGGTTCAGAGCTGCCCTCTCTCTAGAGACATGGTCAGTTGTTAATGAGAAACTCCCAACGAGTCAACGTACAGAGAGGAGAGGTCAGTGGAATACTCAGCCACAGATGGTCAGTACACATCACACCCTTCCCCAAAGCTTAGGAACCACTTTGGAAGAGTGGTCAGGAAGACTGCAAGACCAAAACAATGTCTTCTGCACATGACGGATTGCCACACTCACGAACTCGCAGTAGCCGTGGTTGCCTGCATAAGAGCTACCCAGCTCAGTCCACATTCTTGCCTGGAGTGTGTATATTTGTGTGTGTGGCGGGGGAGTGTCATGGGCCTCTAACCCTAACCGACAAGTCATAGACAGTAAGTAACAGTGATGGGTTCTGGAGGATGGAAAGTCCGTTTTCTTTAAGGATGCTGTTCCTGGTAAACTACACTCCAGTGGATGCCTCAAACCTGGACACAAGTTAGAGATGATAGGTTGTTTAAAAAGAAGTTTGGAGAGTAGGAGTGTGGGCGGATCTGGGGGTAGTCAAAAGGAGGAGTGGGGCTGGAGATGATCAAAACTGGGTGATATTCTCAAAGAATTAATAAAATATTTAGAAAGAAAATAGACTGTGGGTTGAGGATAAATCTCAGTGACGAGTGCTTTCCTACAGCATGTGAGAGGCTGTCAGTCCTCTCCCAAGTCCCACTAATAAAATAAACAATATATAAGCCCAAGTTCAGTGGGCTTTGTCAACACATCTGGCAGACGTACCCAAAAGAGACTCACAGAATGGCTTACGAGATCCTGTAGTCAAGGACTCTGTAAACTTAATGTGTAGCTGATCACAGAACTCACTTCTCACACTGCACTTACAGAGCAAGTGTGACCAATGCATTGTAGAAAATGCTGTTAGTTCTGAGGCCTGCAAACATTTAATGATATTTTAGTCAGATCGGCACAGATAAGCTTTACTTTAAACACATGCATCTGTGTATCGAATAAATTAGATAAATTAGCAGTTCTATGCTTTGAGGGAAAAAAAAAACATGGGTTTGGGAATTAAGCTGCCTTTAAAGTGTGACTTACCATCATTCACTAGATATTTAATCTTGGACTAATTACTTAAATGAGTATTAAATTATGCATAATATGCTTAAAACACTTGTAGTCATTTGATGCTTATGTAGATGCATAATAAATATTAGATATGAGGAGAAGGGGAAAGAGAACAGCATGCCCCTTATATACTTCTCATTGCAGAGGACCGGGTTCCTCTTCCAGAACACACGGGGTGGCTCCAGGAGATTCCGAGCCTGCTTCTAGCCTCTGTGGGCACCAAGCAGGCACATGGTGCATGGACATACATGCAGGCAAATACTCACATTTGGAAGATGAATAAATCTAATGAGCTTGTTTTAAGAGCACTTCAGCTCTAAACGCTGTACCACTCTGAGAATACAACTTTCTACCACTGTTTCCAAGGACGGATTAGTGGAGTCCAGCTAAGAGGTTTACTGTTGACATAACAAGAAGGACTTAGCCATGTGATGGCACTCAATGATATTGAATAATATTGATTAATATTCACTGAAGAGAGGAGGAAGGGGTGAGAGAACGGCATGCCTGTTCCTGCAGTGAAAACTAGGACAGTCTTAGGATGGCACAAAACCTATCAAGTTTGCCGCCCCTAACTGGCAAGCGTGGTGCTAGTTTGGTGTACCTTACTAGCAATCGTTGGTGTAGTTTGGTGCCTCTTACTAGTTAGCAACTGTGTGACTAGCAACTGGGTGCATCTTATGGGTCACAGAGCCCAACAGTGTATCAAGGACTTCGGAAGACAGTAGAGTTCAGATTTGATATGGCACCCGGGGAAACCCATCAAGAAATTCATCTTCTGACTGACAGGACACAGCAATGTTTATGGAAGACTAGCATCTTAGCAACAATGTGTGTTGAGCAGGCAGTAACTCAGGGTGGTTACTTCAATACTCAAAAGGATGTTCCCAGTACACGCCACTGTATACACAAATGAACAAGCAAGCCTTGTGAGGGGCAACGACCGGGACTGGTAATGTTCAAGTCAGGGAGAAGGACCAGGTAGAAGCTGACAGTTCCATGGCCTTAAGAATGGGTGACAACAGACAGCTGGGAGGGAGATCATAAGGAAACTTGCCCTCGACAGTCTATAGGTAGACAAAAATTACAATGTTCAGTAGAAATTTTAGATCAAATATGAGACTTCTGCAGAAAATGTCATTGTATAACTCTTTATGTGAATATAGAAAGTTAAATCTTTAGGAAAAAAACATTATATGGAAAAATGTATGGTATGCCAAGGTAGAAATACTTTTTAAATCATGTCAACTAGGCTTTACTGAAGTCCATCTTAATACCCACCACGTCCAAAAACAGTCGAGATGGACTGAATTATCTTGTTCAGCATATTTCATGGGAAATCCCTGAGACTATTCCACATGATTCTTTAATGTACATATTATAAGTATTTAATATAAGGATTATAATTTTCATTATAGGCGAGGAAAGTATGAGGCATAGTTCTCGGGCATCAGCAGAGCAGCGGGTCTTAGTGACTGGAATGAACTCGGGCAATGATCAAACCCGGCTGACTCTGCTTCTTCCAAGATAACCAACAGAAGCAAATGTGAGAACAGCAGGCAGGGTGAGGGAGCTGGAGAGGTGGCTCAGTGGTTAAGAGCATGCAGTACTCTTGCAGAGGACCTGAGCTTGGTTCCCATGGCCCATGTCAGACAGATAATTGACACGTACGTAACTCCAGCTACAGGGAAAGAAATCCCATGCCTATGGCCTCTGCTGGCAGCTGCACTCACATGCACACACCACATACATCCACTCATAATTAAAATGATTAAAAAAAATAAGCTAGGTGGATTAGCACACACCGAGCACTGAGGGGGGCGGGGGGGCAGAGGCTGGATCTCTGAGTTTGAAGCCAGCCTGGTCTACAGGACATCTAGGGAAGAAGAAAAACCCACCAGGTAAGCTGAAATACTGTATTTTGTCACATTAGCCTTAAAAAGTTAAGGTGTGGCTGTCAGACCAACATGTAACAAAAACTGAGAAACAGCTCTTTCCCAAAGTGTTCTATGCAGTGAGACCAGGGAAGGTAATTCCCACTCTGAGTTACACCTCGAGTTTGAAGGAACAAATGGAAGGCGCAGGAGGCCACGCCTGTGACTCTCTAAGAGTGAGGTCATCAAGAGACGGCACCTTCAAGTCTTACCGTTGATAACTGGCGTGTAAACAACAATCCCAACCAAGTTTGGGTCAGATACGGTTGTGTCCAGAATAAGGCCCCCGATGCTGAAAGGGAGAAAACCACAATCAGGGAAGAGAAGTGGCAAATGATCTCAGCGGGTCTCCACCTTGTACGCTTCAACGTTTGGGCAATGTCAAAATCAGGCAAAAAACAAAGGACTATTCAAAGTAGGAAGCAATGTTAACGGGAAAAGTCGGGAATCGAGCACGGCCATTGGGACGGGGGAGGTGTTCAGCAGGTGACGAACTGGCTACACAAGCACAGAGCCGGGAGCTAAGAGCCCAGCACCCACATAAAACTCCAGGGGTGAGAAGGGGGACCTGCAGTGTGGAGGGCACGGAAGGATCTCAGGGGCTCCCTAGCCAATCAGTGATCTCCAGGCTCAGGGAGAGCCCGTCTCAAACACTGAGTTAGAAGAAATGAAGATGAGGCACAACAGAAGAGAGTACTTGGTGTTGACCTCTGACCTCCACAGGTGCATTCCTGGGCACACAGGAGCATACGCACAGAAAATACACACTAAATAAATAAATAAGGAAAGCTGCAACCATCAGTTATGTGTGCGGGTATCGTAGTTTTTGTTTATTGTGTGGGTTTGTTTATTTCCTTCCTTTTTCCCCCCTTGGGGAAGAGGGTCTTATTATACAGCCTAATATGGCTTGGACTTACAGCAATCCTCCTGCCTCAGCCTCCCAAGTACTGGGATTATAGGTATGTGTTACAATTCCCAGATTATACATATGTTAATGACACTAAACTATCTAGAAGAATCTTCAGGGCACCCTTACCTATTTCTGGGGCTTAGAACAATGGGACTAATGAGCCCTTCATAGCCTTCTACACAGTGTTCTTTTGTTTTGTTTTGTTTGAGACAGGGTCTCACTATATAGCCTTGGCTGGCCTGGAGTTTGCTAGTAGACCAGGTTAGCCCGAACCTCCTAGAGATTCACCGTCTCAGCCTTACAGAGGCTCACACTGTCATCCATGACTCTTCAACTCTAAAGCTAACTGCATTTTCATTTTTGAACTCACCAGGCATTAAAGGGCAGATTCTATTGTACTAAAACTAGACTGATCATTACCATTTAATCACAGAGAGCTGAGCTAGGGGGATCTGGCAAACACGAGGGTTGTTTTAATATAACGTGGTGGCAAGCCGTTCACTTTCAGTATGACAACGGAACTTGGAGGCTTGGTTACGATTCTGAAGGTTGTATTCACTGGTTACCTTCAGTCTGTGGTTTATTCACTGTAAGGCAATGCCATAGGAACCGGCTGCCCAAATATCCCAAAAAAAATGCATCTACTTACAAGCAAAATGAGCCGGATGCTGGCCCGGAATGGACTAGACAGTCAAAAGAGCGGAAGCTCTGACGCCATCAGACAGTAGCCCCACCCCATTCCCAGACCCTCTGTGCACTGTCGCTTCTGTGTCTAAGTAGCATGCCTACATGCTATTTCTTAATGCTAGTGCTGGACCTCTATCTAGTGACTTCCTCACGGCAGATGAGCATGCTCCTCACAGCTTCCACAAGTCCCTTCTCTCTGTATCCTGTCAATCATGGTGAAGCCTTCTTGATACACCAAACCCACAAGTAATCATTGATCGATTCAATTTCCATGGTTTGTTTTAAATTCTTAGAGATGCTGTTTCTTCTGCTCTCTGTCCCCTACACTCCGTGTATCTGGCCTTGAGAACAGAGGCCCAGCCATCACCCCCTCTCCTCTTCATGCTGGACTTTGGCCTTTGTATTACCCAAATCAAATCCTGCCTCAGACTCTTAGCTTACCACACCTAACAGGACATGCCTCTCTTTCCCAGACTGTGCTTCAATCAAGTGTGGACTGAACATGTTTCCACAGAAACAGGAGCACAACGGTGTCATTCTGGGAAGCTAATATTCCATTTTGCAACTGTATTAGGCATCATCTAACTGATGCTTTATTTCCAGTCCAAGAAGCTTGTTTAGTAAGTACGTACATAACGTAGACATGGTCGCTCTCCCCTCCCCATCCCGCATCCCCTCCCCCCACTCCAACACTCACCTGCTTATAACCATGGCTGTTATGACTGGCTCCCAGCCCGAGTGGAGCACTGTCCTGGTAGCTGGGTGCTTGGCAGCTATGATAATCCAGATGGGAGTCAGAGCCAAGAAAAAGGCACACACTAATGGAGAAATGTAATAATATGTCTCTAGAAGAAAGAAAGAGAAACATTTCAACCCCTCCTTTCCAACGGTAAATCTAAACGATCAAAAGAAACACTTTAGCGGATTTATTATCAAATACAGTAAGTGTCTTACCTCTTTTACATACTTAAAATTTAGATCTATAATGAAACTCAATGCAGGGTTCAGTGGTCCATTCCCTTAACCCAGCCCTCGGGAGGCTGGAGCTGGGAAACACAAGGCCAGCCTGCACTACAGCATACTCTAGGCTAGCCTGTGCTTTCACAGTAAGATGTTCTTTTAAAATATTAAATAATGGAACTGAAAGAAAAATACATTAATCCCACAAATATGGGATAACAATGCACCCTATGCAAGAGTAAACAAAGGCCATCAGAATGGACAAGAGAGAGCAGCCACCCTGACAGTGGCTGAGACCTTGCTGTGCTTCTCTGTGCACATGTCTGGGTCATTCTCCCCACCCCCACCCCACCCTCACCCCACGACTCTGTTTCCACCTTCTGACAACAGGCTTGGCTGCAGGACACTTCACAGAAAAGATTTGTGATACCATTTCTCTCTCTCTCTCTCTCTCTCTCTCTCTCTCTCTCTCTCTCTTTGATTTTGAGACAGGGTTTTTCTATGTAGCCCTGGCTGTCCTGGAACTCACTGTCCTCCACTCAGAGAGATCCCCCTGCCTCTGCCTCCCAAGTGCTGGGATTAAAGGCAAGCATCACCACCGCCCAGCTGCATCCATTCCATTTCTAAACAAACTTTTACATGAGCTCTAAGAAATGCTGTGTGTGTGTGTGTGTGTGTGTGTGTGTGTGTGTGTGTGTGTGTGTGTGTTGTGTAAACTATCTTCTAACACCAGACAGAAGACACTACAAGATCAAAGACAAGGGGAGAAACGAACCCTCAGGTTGTCCTGCTTCTTACTCAGAAGAGTGAGGCTCAGAGAGTGAGGCTGGGGTAACACACAGAGCAGAAGAGGAAACCAGCAGAGGAGCACGAGAGCAAATGACAATGACCTGTGCATAGGGTGAACGTCACAGAAACAGAAGGAAGGGGAAAGCCCAACAGCCTTCCAGAGCCTGCAGACACTGGGATCATTAAGAAACCAACATGCAGAGGAGAAGCCCCTTTGACCTCTGAGAGCAGTCAACGGAGACCTGGGAAAGGTTAGTCCAAGGAGGAGAAATGCTCTGGCTTTAGGACAAGGTCTAGCCTAGACTTCCCCAACATAACCTTGAACCAGGCCTCACAGAGCTCAAGCTAAGCCACAACCAACATGGCACAGGAATGAAGTCCAATGCTGGGTGTGGAAACAGAACTGGACATTGCACTGCACTGTGCCCTCGGAGCCTGGCAGCCAACCAAACTTTAAGCTTGGAATATTTGACTGCAAGATCATCTCTGAGATGTTTTACTTTAGCTCACTTTTCTCACAATTTTTTTTCAAGCACCTAAAGTAATTTTTACATGTCTAGCAATTTAAATGTATAAATAACGTGACTTGCTTGGTCAAGTGGTACACACATGATCACAAGTTCAAGGCCGGTCTAGGGCACAAAAAGACAGCATACACACAAAACAAAACAAAACAAAACAAAACAAAACAAAACAAAACCCTGTAAAGTAGGGCTGTCGAGAAGGCTCAGAGTGGAGAACTTCTGGGCAAGCCTGACACTGGTATTTGAACCCCTGAATCAACCTGGTGGGAGAAAATGGACTCCTGAAAGCCACTGGCTTCCACATGAACACTGCAGCGTGCACACTCGAGCGCACACACACACACACACACACACACACACTCCTTTCCACAGACACATAAACAGCTACACACACATGTTCCTGCCCCCACAGACACACACACACAGATATAGACAGATGGACAGATACACACGCACATACACAAAGTGTAATTTTTTTCACAAAGAAAACAAAAGGGCCGGAGAGATGGCCCAGTGGTTAAGAGCACCGGCTGCTCCTCCAGAGAACCCAGGTTTGATCCCGGGAGCTGCCATCAGATCACAACCATCTAAAACTCCAGTTCTAGAGGACTGGGCTCCATCTTCTGGCACTCCACACAGGTGGTTCCCAGACATACACACAGGCCTACTATAATAACATTTCTTAAAATATAAAAGATGAGGAATTTTAAAATAAGCATGTAATGTATACAACTTCAGTTGTTACTCCATTACTCCTTGGGTTTCTTGTTTGTTCAGATGGTTGTGAGCCACCATGTAGTTGCTGGGAATTCAACTCTGGAAAGACCTCTGGAAGTTGGTTCTCTCCTCCCACTCTAGGATCAACTCCAAGTCACTGGCTGAGCAGCAGGGCCTTGCCTGCTGGGCCACCTCACTGGTCCTCTCCACTGCTTTTTTAAAGATGAGAAACATGAACTTACTGTAAACCAATTGGAAACATTCCAACCTCCCAAAGCACCTAAAGATGCCAACAATTCCACAGCACCAAGGAGAGGCTGAAGGAGAGACTGAGGGAGAGGCTGAAGGAGAGGCTGAAGGAGAGGCTGAGGGAGAGGCTGAGGGAGAGACTGAGGGAGAGGCTGATGGAGAGGCTGATGGAGAGGCTGAAGGAGGGGCTGAAGGAGGAGCTGAAGGAGAGGCTGATGGAGAGGCTGAAGGAGAGGCTGATGGAGAGGCTGAAGGAGAGGCTGAGGGAGAGGCTGATGGAGAGGCTGAGGGCGAGGCTGAAGGAGAGGCTGAAGGAGAGGCTGATGGAGAGGCTGAAGGAGAGGCTGATGGAGGGGCTGAAGGAGGGGCTGAAGGAGGGGCTGAAGGAGAGGCTGAAGGAGAGGCTGAAGGAGGGGCTGAAGGAGAGGCTGAAGGAGGGGCTGAAGGAGGGGCTGAAGGAGGGGCTGATGGAGAGGCTGATGGAGAGGCTGATGGAGGGGCTGAAGGAGGGGCTGAAGGAGGGGCTGATGGAGGGGCTGAAGGAGGGGCTGAAGGAGGGGCTGAAGGAGGGGCTGAAGGAGAGGCTGAAGGAGAGGCTGAAGGAGGGGCTGAAGGAGGGGCTGAAGGAGGGGCTGATGGAGAGGCTGAAGGAGAGGCTGAAGGAGGGGCTGAAGGAGGGGCTGATGGAGAGGCTGAAGGAGAGGCTGATGGAGAGGCTGAAGGAGGGGCTGAAGGAGGGGCTGAAGGAGGGGCTGAAGGAGGGGCTGAAGGAGGGGCTGAAGGAGGGGCTGAAGGAGAGGCTGAAGGAGGGGCTGAAGGAGGGGCTGAAGGAGGGGCTGAAGGAGAGGCTGAAGGAGGGGCTGAAGGAGGGGCTGAAGGAGGGGCTGAGAGCCTCCACTGAGCATGAAAGAAAGGAGCGCTCCTGAGGGGAGTGCACCTCAGCATGGTCAGGTCCAGAGGAAGCTTGCTGCAGGCTTTAACCTAAATATCAGGAGGGATTAGGGAGCTGAGACCCTTTCCCCCCAACACTCACTGCTGCCCTGTTCTCAAAGAGGAGGAAAAAATTAAAAATAATGAGTACCCATGTGGATCTGCAAAATATTAAACCAAGTTACCACATAAGCCAAAATGCTGCGTCTACAAGTCTCCCAAGAGAGCTGAAAACAGGCATTTTCCCATAATCTCGCGACTGCTCACCGCAGTGGTAAAGCACAAGTGCAGACGTGGGACGACCTAAGCATTTGCCGAGTGGTTAGTGAAGAAAGGACAGTATAGCCGTCCAAGAGACTGCCACTCCGACATGTCATCTCTCTACCCTGGGATATTCTTCAGCAGTGAACACCATGCTAAGTGGAAGCCGCCAGGCATCAAAAGCCTCACATTATGATCCCATTTGCATGAAGTGTCCAAAAGAAGCAAATCCAACCAGACAGAGATTAGCCGTTGCCGGGAGCCAGGGAAGGGCAGCATGCGGACCTGGGGGCGTACATCAGGCTCCTCTGTCGGTGGTGAGACTTCCTGGAATTGGAACTCGTGAAGACTGAGCTGTCCACACAGGAGGCAGAGCCCTGTAGCGGGTGCTACCTGACTTTTACAGGCTTGGTAGTAAAGGAAGGCAGGCGGAAACGGAGAAATACGGGATGCAGTGTCAATGCTGGGTGGGGCTGAGAGCCCTTTCTGTTTGTAGCTCTTCTGAGAGTGCACAGGTATCACCAAGTCAGTTTCTTAAGCATTAAAAAAAGTGGGAAACTCACTGCGAAATCAAAACTTCCAAATGACTTACTAGAGCTGTGATCTATTTCAATCTGGCGTTTAATGGAGATCATAAAATTAAAGAATTACTTTTAGAAAACCATTAATGGCACAATTAGCAGAAGAAAATGGTCAATTAAAAGCCAAACACAAGCATATGCATCATATTAAAGTGTAAGATAATGCCCCTTTTCTAAATGAAACTCGTTTAGTGAATCCTGGCTAGAATAGCATTTGGTATGAAAACATCAACACATCTTGAGTACTGTGGTAAGTTGTATACTGACCCGCAGAGATCCCCTCAAACCATTAATGTTAGCAGATATGATAAAGTCAAGGTTTTGTCCTGAGAAAGTTGTGTGGGTGATTTGTGTGATCACTGGCATCCTTGTAAGAGAGCGCCAGGGCAAGATGCAGCTACAGAGGAAAGAGTGGTGTGGACGGAAGGCGATTCTACAAGGAACAAGAACTAGCGGCTGCCAGGCGGGAAGAAAGGGCATGAAACAGGTTCTCCCTGGGCTTCTGGAGGCACCAGCACTACACCTTGGCATCTGTCCTACCTGACTCCTTTTGGATGTCTGACCTCTAAAACTAAGAAAAGACACTGTCTCAAGCCACCAAGTTTTTGCCAATGTGACAAATTGTTCCACACCTGAAAACCAGAAAGCACGGGACATTGGAGTTTTCGTACCCACCATAGCTCACATGTGCAGCTTTTATCCTGTGCTGAAATAAACTACAGAGGAGTCAAGCCAAAGTCGTGCAAACCACTGGTTCCACTAAACTGGCAAACACAGCCACACCTGTGAGGTCCCGGCTTCTACACTTTGTGACTGGCATTCACCATCGTCTAAAGTCCTCTAACCATGGAGTAACACATTTCACATGCCACTGTTCCTGTGTGACCAACACAGTAGCACACACTGTACACTTTTCCTCCAAAACCCAGTAATAACCACCACACTTTCTTGAGAACCAATGTTCTAAAAATCACTCCCAGGCGACACGCTGCTTTAAAGAAATCACTCGGGGACGTTGGCAGTCAGGTAAGTGTGGATTCTTCATGCCAACATTAGTCATTAGTCAACATCCAGTCAAGTCAGTGAGACTCTGGAGCACACATGACAGCCAGGGGGCGCCTCGCCGTTCTTGAGAGACTGAAATAGCTGGAGTCAATGCTGTAACAGAACTTTAGCCGGTCACCTTCCTGAGGTAACCTGGAGAATGAAGACTAACCCGACTTTGCTTCTGAGATCTTACCTAAAAAGAGAAACGCTGGCAGGTTTTTTTCAAGACAATACGTATTCGCTCTATTTTGATAAGAAGACTTTGTTTTCTGTCTTGGTCAACCTCCTTTCAAATAAACTTCTGCAGTAACCAGGGATGTCTTAAAGATAAAGGATCTGGGGGCTGGGGATTTAGCTCAGTGGTAGAGCGCTTGCCTAGGAAGCGCAAGGCCCTGGGTTCGGTCCCCAGCTCCGAAAAAAAAGAACCAAAAAAAAAAAAAAAAAAAAAAAGATAAAGGATCTGTTACTGTCAACCGAAGCCTCGAAAATCAGTCTGTACACAGCTCAATAATAAAGCCTGGCACTGGAAGTCCTTACCTAAAATACGGGGACATTCCCAACCCTCCATTTTCTTCTATATCTAGCCTATATATATCATATAGGGTATATACCATATAACGTATGTACCACGTGGATGGCCAAGGTGTGTAAAAGCTACAACAGCTAGAGCAATGCTGGTAGGTGACATTACAGAAATGGCTTAATAACTATGTCTCAGAATTCAACCTAAGCCCATCGTACACAGAAGCAAGAGATAAATGGACCACACAGCAAGGACATGGGTGACTAAAAATGACTGGTGCCCTCAGAGAGCGCATAGGTACTGCGGTCCCCAGCAGATCATCAGAACAAGTTCTCACTCCTGTCTCAGCTCGCCCAGGGACAAGAACACCAACTGCTCTGCTCACCTTTCGGTAAACAGGACTATGAAGTCTGCACACCCAAATGGTGGCAGCCTGCGTGTTCTGCATCTAGAACAACCCAGGAGGCAGAGCCATCCCACCGCCCTGACATAACCCACTATTAAAAAGAGACATGGGCCCTGTGAGAAACCGGAAATTAAATCTTTGGTTTTTGTTTTGTTCTGTTTTGAAGACAGGATCTCCCCGTGTATTTCCGGCTGGCCTAGAATTCACTCTGTAGACCAGGCTGGCCTTGGACTCACAGAGATCCACCTGCCTCTGCTTCAGTGCTGGAGTTAGACGCACACCGCCACGCCCAGAATGACATCAGACCGTCTTCAGATGATCTGGGGCTTGCTTAGGGTAGGATGTCTACTCCACCCAGGACTGAAAATGCTGTCATGGCCTAAACCTCTGGAATAAAACCTTTTCCTGAGTCTTTCAGCCCCAAGAGCGTCCTGAAGACAAAGTTGTTTACACCAGGGAACTGAGGGAAGACACAAACATTCTCTTCAGATGAGAGAAACACAACCTCTCACTCACGAAGGCATGCTCCACTTAGGGATCTGTCGACAGCCGGATCCGGCTCCATCTTCGATTGCAGCGCTGTCTTTCCCTTGCTGTTGGTTTAACACCCACTCAGTCACTATGACCGACCGTTTCCACTGGACCCATTCCACCACTGGATCCCCTCTGGGGCGGCTCTCTCATATTCTACTGGGCTATTTGATATCATTTCTGGTTCAGTCTTTTTTTGCAGCCCAAGAGGTCTTACTCTTAAGCCTAGAAGGTGTGGCAATGCAATATTATCAAAATAACTTAACGTTCTGAGAGACCGGATTTTTTGCTGGATCTTACAGCCAGAGTGTTAATAATACACTCTGAGGTCACTTGAGACTTAAGGGTGCTGCCCTACTGTGTGCTCAGCCTGTTTAACCTGCCTTTCTCAGAAACAATGCATCAACTTTACTTGCCTTGGATTTTCCATGTAGTCGACCAAGCTAACGCATAACTGTAACGTTAAATTATGCATTCTTCCATGCCTGACTAAAAACTAGTCCATTGTGTTATGATACAATATGGTTACTGCTGAAAACAATATGGTTATTGTTATCTGGGTCAGGTGAACTCAGTTACTTCCATTCCTTGTAAAGCCTATGACAGATTTCTATAAAGTGCCCTTCATTCCTTTCCCATTGGACACCTTTCTGTGCACAGTCCCTTTTTTGCCGTGGCCTTATGTCATCTTGGCACACAGACTAGACCCATCTGGAAGGAGAGGACCTCGATTGAGGGACTGCCTCTGGAAGGCTGGGTTGTAGGCAAGCCTGTAAGGCATTTTCTTAATGATTGATGGGGAAGGGCCCTGCCCATTGTGGGCGGTGGGTGGTCCTGGGTTCTATAAGAAAGCAGGCTGAGCAAGCCATGAGGAGCAAGCCAGTAAGCAGCCTCCCTCCATGGCCTCTGCATCAGCTCCTGCCTCCAGGTTCCTGCCCTGTGTGAGTTCCTGTCCTGACTTCCTTTGGTGATGAACAGCAATGTGAAAGTGTAAGCTTATTTGTAAACCCTTTCCTCCCCAACTTGCTTTTTGATCATGGTGTTTTGTCACAGCAATGGAAATCCTAAGACAGGGCACATACAGGGACAGACATACTCAGAAACAGACAGATTCCTAAGACAGACTTCCAGCAGGAACATCCCCGGACTCATACAACAAGGACAGAAGAGACAGGGAGAGTGAAGTAGAGAATTTAATCCAGCCCGTCTTCCTCCCTTCCTTCTTTCCTTCCTCCCTCCCTCCCTCCCTCCCTCCCTCCCTTCCTTCCTTCCTTCCTTCTTTCCTTCCTTCCTTTTCCTTCCTTCCTCCTTCCTTCCTTCCTTCCTTTTTTCTTTCGTTTTTTTGAGACAAGGTTTCTCTGTGTAGTCCTGCTGTCCTGGAACTCACTCTGTAGAACAGACTGGCCTTGAACTCAGAGATCCACCTGCCTCTACCTCCTGAGTGCTGGGATTAAGGCATGTGCCATCAGTGCCCAGCTGATTTTTCCTTAATGAGACACCGATGCATTGCTGGTGTCCTAGAGTTTATGATTTGTGTGTTTGAACCAATCACAAGAAATTAACTGAGTCATCTTACAGAAAAACTGAACACCACCATCCTGAAATATACCTGCCCTGTCCCTGAAATACACCCACCCTGCCCCTGATAGGCCTTCTCAGTAGGAGGGAGAACATCTGCTAGCCCTAAAGAGGAGCGGGTAAGCTGGGGTGATGGTTCACGGGTAAGCTCACCGAAGCATAATGACCTGAGTTCACCCCTAGCGTCCACAGGATAGAAGAGCTGAGGCCCACAGCTGTGCACTGGCCCCCAAAAGCATGCCATGGAACACAGCACCCACTTTCCCTACACCACCCACAAACAGAAGGAAGGGGCAGAGTTCCCTAAACACATCTGAAGTTGGGGCAATGATGCCCTCAGTCCTCTTTAACTCGATGTCAAAATTTGCCTCAAGTTTCAATGACTTACCATCAGAGTTCTCGGGTGCGAGATAATTTTTTAAAGTCCTATTTTGGTGATGATTTTAGGGTCAAATAATTCCATGATTACTGTTTCTGTGGGGTAAGATTCTGGGTCTTTACTGTAGTGCCATATTGGATTTGGGCCTGGCTGCTTTGTAACTTCATGGCCACAGTTAAGAAGTCATGGGATTGTTGGACAGAGGCCTCTCCCATGTATTTACAGCACAGGAAGAAAAGACCAAGTAGTAAACACCCGGTGTCTCCACTGCATGACCTCTGCTGAGCCCGGCTGATGCATGTGGAACCGACACACCTGGGCCACACCTGGGTGGTGGTCAATTTCTGCCTTTTGCTTCCTCAGCCTTTATCCTTGAGATTTAGGCTGGTCTTCTCGGATTTCTCCCTAATTAATTCAGATCTCGAAGTCGGTCTTTTGTTACCGAAGGTAAGTCATGAGCCAGGGTTTCCCACTGTGCTTCCCAGATATTTTCTACCTGGAGAACTTGGGTATATAAGTGGTGAATAAAGCTACAGGAGACTCTCACTCTTCTTCCTCACTCTCACTCTTCCTTTCTCTCTCTCTCTCTCTCTCTCTCTCTCTCTCTCTCTCTCTCTCTCTCTTCCTCTCTTCCTCTCCTGGCTTGACATGATAACCTGTGTGTGTGTGTGTGTGTGTGTTTCTTTCATCCTGTAGGCTTTCGCCCGATTCTCGGTACTGTGTCGGTGCTGGCGCCGACACTTTACATCCTGGCTTTACATCCTAGAGTCCCTTCTAGGTGAGGCTCCTCTCATCCCTGTGATGGGACCATCTCGGGCCTCCCCTAGACCAGACATATTATAACATTTAGCCCCTGGTTCTCCATCCTTTAGATGTGCAGAGGTTACAAAAACAGAGTTCAGCCTCAGAAACACTTAAGATTAAGAAACTAGGGTCCCAGAAGGAGAAAATGAGGCAGAATAGCAGAGTAGAGAAAATCATGAGGGAGTGGAAGGGAAAGGAAGCTCTTACCCCTGAGTCTGGTCATGATTTGTCCAGCTCAGAGTCAGGAATTCCAGCACAATAAACACTCTGCTGTGAAGACTGTCTGCACAGAGACAGGATTCCCTTTTTACAGGGATGCTGCAAACATGAATGACTGACGAAACAGCAGTGAGCCATGCTAAGGCCAAAGTGTCTTTTACGACCTGGGGCTTGAAGCCCACTCCTTTCCCAGATGTAGACTGAGAACCTCACACACACCATCATCGATGTCCTTCATTAGAACTTACCCATCCACTCCCACGCACCTCAGGGATGCACCTCACTGTGGGGTCCTAGACTGAAAGAAATGGAGTTCCTCAGAAACCCTTTAAACTCTAGAAGTCAAACCCCTACATGAGGCCACTGCTAAAGACACTTGAGCACAACTCTTGGAGCAGCCCACACCTACATCTTAGGTAGATTGTCCTCGTCCTCCATGCTTTCTCTCCCGATGCAGAGCATAAATCTCTGTGGAAACGTTCCCTTGATACGCTCCCACTCTGCGCTGGAAAGAAATCCGGAAACGAGAAAATGAAACAAGCAGCACCCGCTTGTTATCCCAGTTGCTCACTGGGTGATGGACTCTACTAGCTTCCAAGATTACGGTGCATGTATCCAGTGCCCTATGAACGGATACAAACAAGCCTTTGCACTTCCCCAGCAAGCCACACAGAAGCACCCCAGAGCTCACACTACGACGGCTCCTCTTCTCTCTCTCTCCACCTGAACTAGACCTTAAATCCGGTTCTGGCCATTTCTACTTTTCTGGAATGATCCTACTCTACTGAGCTCTTTCCTGAGGCAAGACACCGGACACAATTCCTCTAATCCCGCGTCCTCCTGCAAAGGGTGTTTTGCTACAACCAATCATATTACTGGACAAGTCACCCTGCCAAAATCCTTAGAGGGCCACTGGAATAAGTCCTAATCCTATGAACTAAATCGTTTCCAAGAGGAACAATGTACTTTGCAAAACGGTGCTTATTCAACATCTAATATGTATACGGCGCCAAAGAGGCTACAAAGAAATTAAAATGAAAAAGTTTAAAAGCCCGCAGTATTGTCAAGAGGTTTGTGCTCTCAAAAACAGAGATGCAGCCATAGGCAGTACTCTAGCTACTGTCCAGCCCACTGACTTCCTGCAGTGAGCTAAATCTGTTTAAAAAGGAGGGGGAGAGTACTGTATTTAGACAAAATAATCACTATAATCCCTGACCAAACCCACAGAAAGTCATGACCGGAGCCTCAGCAGAGTGCCGTAGCAAAGCGGACATGCTCCGATGGACACCTAAGTCGGCTGGCAGACTCTCACTGTGAAACAAGGGTGGCCTGCAGCCTGGATGGGAACTCAAGAGCTCTTGCCTCAGCTTTCTCAAGGTTAGGACTACAGGTGCACAACGCCATCTCAGCTCAGGCACTGTCTTTATTGGTATAAAGAAATGAATCGAGTTTTGTGTTCTGGTTCATGTTCTGAACTCTTTCCCCTTTTGTCATTTCTAAAACTAACTGGTGAAATCTTGAGGATTTTTGTTGTTTTTTTAACGGACACAGGAGCATGTCACCTGCAGACAGTGATAACTAACTCCTCTCTGTTCGGATGCCTTTCATACCGTTTTCCTAATTGTTCTTGTTCGTACTCCCAGCATGATGCTGAGCGGATGCGGAAGGAGTGGGTGCTATCCCTCAGCTCTGTCACCCAGGCGCTGCTCCGGCAGATGCTGGTTTAATTCTGCTCGCTCTTACTCTACTGAGAGTGCATCGTCTCTGCCCATCAGTGCTACTGGCCGATAGCTTCCTTGGGGTCCCTTGGCTAGGACACCAGGCTGAGAGGCCGACCTGGGCGCCTTCTCTCGGAATGCTTCACGGAAGCTTCTGTTGTCTGGGGTTTTTAACACGTTTATGTGTGTGCTTATCTGCATTGTTGAGGCAGGGTCTCACGCTGGAGCCCAGGCTGGCTTCACACGCCCGGTAATCCTCTTTTCTCTGTAATTACTACTCCAGTGCACTTGCTGCATGTCTAATCAGGTCTCGGTGGGTGCATGCTTACAGAAACGTGCCCCCTCCCGGAGGCGGAGATTTTGGCGTGTAATCCTTCATAGCGCCCTGTGACCCTCTCCGTTCTTCGGCACCCATTATGATGCCTTTGCTTTCTCTTCTGCTCCTACTCAGGGCCTTTTCTCTTGTTGGTCTAGCTTGGTCTTGTCAATGTTCTTCCCTTTAAGAAAAACCGAGCCATCATTTCTTGATTTGTTCTGCAGCTTTCTCAATGGGTTCCTTACTTCACTGCTCCTCTTAACCCTGGGCTGTTTGCTCTGTCAGCTCCCTGCTGTGTGGTACTCAGCTGCCAGCCATCTTCCTTTGTTAATACAGGCATTTATAGTCTCGAGAGTCCTCCTCCCTAGGCCTGTCTGTGCTCCATACGGTAGGTTATGGAGCCTGTCTCCAGGCTCCTCTGGCTTAAGATGTTTAGTTTCCATTTTGAATTCTCTGAATTTGCATATAGTCCTCTATCCTCCAGTCTCACACCATCACGGTGACACAAGGCAGGACATGATGTCTGCTTCCTAAATGTGCACTTATCTCGTGGCTTGACATGGGGTCTATTATAGAAAGTGCTCTACACCCACAAGAAGAATACACATCGTGTGGCTGTCGACCGGAACACTTTGCAGACTGTCAGGCTCCTGTGGACCAGTGTGCACGTCCAGTTCAGCGTTTCTTCACTGGACTTCCATCTAGATGACCTACCTACCACCCACTGTGGAAAGGGGGGTGCTGGAACCCCCACTGTTCTTGTGTCATTCCTCCTCTTCCCTCCCAACCCGTTAGTAGTTTTTACGTATTTCCCAGCACTGACATCCGGCACATACAGATTTACAACTGCTGCGTCCTCTTCGTGAATTGATCCTGTGAAACTTTTCCTGTGTCCAGTTGGTCGAGCAGTGTGGTTAGAGCCTCTGAGCTATGTAGTCTCTATAGCCAAAACTTCCAACTTCCAAAAGGAGCCTCCTTTCCTCTCTAAACACTGCTCAGTGTATCCAGAGTAGTTCAGAAATTAAACTTTGCTTCCAAGGACCAGGCTTCTCAGCAAGATGAATGGGATCTTAAAAATTAAATGTGCCTCCTTCTAATCTTTGTATTCAGAATGAAAACACTGAGCTTCTGAGGCCCCTAGTGCTCAGAGGGCAGCAATTTGACAACCCAAAGCACAAAGGGCGGTGCAGAACACCTTAAACTGCTCATTAATTGTGGGATTAACCCGTGGCCCATTTAAAAAGGAAATCCCTCGGGGCCGTCAATTACACAGATGAAATGAAAGGAATCTGGAACCCTGCAAACTGAATGAAGTTAAGCCAACTTTCAGAGAGGCAAACAAAGGCTTGGAATATCCTCCCTCAACAACATTTGATAGTTATTGTCTAAGATTACTGAACACTGAACTTGCTCTCACTCCTCACTCAACATGGCTGTGCAAGGCCTTGGGTTCAGTCCTCAACTCTGCAAAACGAACAGAGTGGTGTCGGGTGTGCTGGTTCACAGCCATGATCCCAGCACTCAGAAAGCTGAGGAGGAGGGACGAGACTGAGAGGCAGCCTCAGATACGCCGTGAAACCCGACCCAGGCCTGATCTCAATGTGGCACCACATAGCACTCAAAATATGGAAGCTTTAATTTAAACGAGACATTACAGTTTGGTTTTTGGACTCCAGGACAAGGGACTGAGGTGCATATTTTACATATCAAAGCAGACCTGGCCTCCAGGTTTTCCCAGCATCCTACCTAAGGTACCCCTGTCCCCAACACTGAACTTTCCAGCCCAGGGGCTAGGCTGCCCTTCCCCAAAGGCTCTTTCCAACATTTTGGGCTCCTCCTTTCCCTCTTCTTTCTCTTCCTCCTCCTCCCCCTCCTCCTCCTCCCCCTCCTCTCCTCTCTGCGTGGTTGGTGCCTTTTCTCTCTGTCCCCCAACCCATGGTGGCTTGGTCCTTAGGGACAGAGAGAAAAGAGCAGCTTCCCAATACACTTGCATTTAATAGAATCTAATTTAGCTTGAAATTGGCTCTTTTCACTGGCAGAGAACTAACCTATCCATTAGGATCATGGCGTTGATTTAATCTGTACGGGTGTTTGATCTGCAAGTCTCTATTCCACGTGCAGACCTGGTGCACCAGGAGGCCAGAAGAGGTCAGATCACCTATGATGGAATTATGGGGTTTGTGGGCTGCCATGTGGGTGCTGGGATTACGGGCTTGTAGTGATGCCCAGTTAATCTGTGGCAGGCAAGTATGTCTGGGAGAAGTGCTGGGAGAAACTCTTCACTTCGTCCTCTTGTATATTCCTTTCCACTTAGGCCCCCCTCAAAGCAGGAGAAACTTCTCTAGCTTCACAGTTAGTCAAAGGGGCACCGAACACCCAGTTTTGGCTCCTACAGCTTCCTTCTGATGACAGAGTCTCACATCCTGGTCCCAAACTCACAGTTCTCCTGCCTCAGCTACCCAAGTGCTCGGATTACGTGTGTGTGCCACCATGCCTGCCTAGACAACCTTCCTTCTCCAGTAGAAAAAAATAACCATTGGTAAATTAAAACACACAATCTCTCTCTCTCTCTCTCTCTCTCTCTCTCTCTCTCTCTCTCACACACACACACACACGCAGACACACACACGCACGCACACACGCATTCAAAATCTGTAACAAAACAATGGATGGTAACTCCTAACTGGCTAGCCAACTAGAAGAAAGCGCAGAAATTATGGAGTATGACAGGCTCGTGTTTAACTACAACGCCCGTAATGAATAAAGCTGGGTAGCGTATATAACGCCTGTGATCCTCTATTTTCTCAACTGAAGTTACAAAGGATACCTAGGTGTTGTAACCAAACACTTGGGAGGGGGATCTAAAGGTGAGCCTTGTCCACACAGCCAGTTTGAGGATAGCCCAGGGCTACAAGAAGAGGCTTCCTCAAGAAAGAGAAGCTGGGGATGGGGCAGAAAGGAAAAAGATTACAGAAGATAAACATTACCTCAGAGTTCTGGACTCAGTAAGGGGAAAAATATACATGAGAACCAGGCGCAGAATAAACATACAAGCTACAGTGTTCCAGTCAATGTATGAGAACCACAGCATGTAAATGTTGTGGTTTGCCCTGGACTTATCTGTATTTTGATGCTAATTCCACTGCCCCAAGGACAGCTGCCTAGTCACTACTCAGTAATCAGGTGACTTCACCAGAACCTTCTCCCCCTTGAATCTGTAAAGTACAGGTGAGGGGCAGGTACAGGATAGAAGGAGGCCTGTCATTGGAGCAGAAGGAAGGATGGGCGGGAGAGAAGGAAGGAAGAGGAGGAGACTAGAAGGGAAAGGAAGAGACAGGAGGAGGAGAGGGTGAGAAGCCATGGCAGGTGATGTTAAGATTCTGCTCTGTGTATTTACAGGTTGTTATTAATGTTCCTAAGGGATGGATGGTACCGGGCTTTGTATGTTTAAGTGGGCAATTATATCTTATCAATTGGATCTAAGATTATTGTGTTGTGTGTTCTTTTATGTGAGGGTTTGAGTGTAGGAAAGTGTGCAGCTGGGATGTGTTTCCGCCAAGATATCTAGCAGATATCTTGGGGCACTGAGGTGCCAGACCTAGCGGGGTAAAAGACAATTATACATGTTTTATTTTTTATATTATTACAACAACACGTAATTAACATACAAGTTACAGTGTTCCAGTCAATTTTACCCCTAGTTCTAACAGATGAAGGTCACCATGGATTCGTGACATTTTACGTTTCTCTTAGAGACTCTGAATAATGGATTGTTTAGTTTCAAGTTAACTTACCAAGACAGGAGTACAAACCCTGACTTATCCAAGCTAATATGGCCAGAGTTATCAGATCACCAAAACTAGCAGCAATGGGTGTGGCCACGTTGTCGGGGTTTATGCCTGTCTTCTTGGAGCCAACGATAACTCCAACCATTATTATTCCTAGGAGAAAGAACACTGGTTACTTTTGATGCTGACTTGGAAAGTCCATTCCCCAAATACTGAAATACACAGCATGGATGAACAGCACACCAGTCTCAGTTAAAATGCTCAAAAAACTGACTGAGCAAACAAAACATTTCACTATAACCACTTTGGCAAAATGCCCTTCTGCAAACTGTAAGAGATCACAAAACGTATTGGTTCAGTGTGGCATTGACTAAAACTAAAATTTCTAATTAAATGAAGTATATGCTTTAAATATATATATATATATATATATATATATACATATATATATATATATATATATATAAAACCAAAGATTTTAATTTTAACCCTTGAAGTGTGAAAATGTTAAAAAGAGAAGTCCTATTTCTGTGCATAGTATAAAAAAAAAAAACCAAATATGCCAAATATGGTAACTAAAAATGCTTCTTATTGTCCAAAGCGAAGTATAAGGAAGCAGGATATAATTACACTGTGAATTCTATGGTTCAGAACAGAGGATACAAGATACGCTTGGGAGATGATTTGTTCAGTGGTTAAGAGCACTTGTTCTTGCAGGGGACCCGAGTTCAATTCTCTGCATCCACCTGACACTCTGGTGCACAGACACACATACCAGCAGAATATACACTCATGTACAGCAAATAAAATAAAATAAAAACCAAGAGAGAGAGAGAGAGAGAGAGAAAAGAAGGGGAAGTGGCAGGAGGTGGAGAGATGGCTCAGCGGTTAAGAGCGCTGACTGCTCTTCCAGAGGTCCTGGGTTCAATTCCCAGCTACCACATGGTGATCCGCAGTGGCTGATGCCCTCTTCTGGTGGGTCTAAAGACAGCAACAGTGTCATACACATAAATCTTTAAAAAAAAAAAAAAAAAAGAAAGGGAAACTGGCAAGAATATGTTTCAAAAAAAACAGTAAAGTCTTTGGGGCTGGAGAGATGGTTCGGTCACTAAGTGCACTGGCTACTCTTGCCGAAGACCTGAGTTTGGTGACTTACAACCATATGTAACTCCAGTTTCTGGGGAAACACCTTCTTTTGGTTTCCAAGGGCACCAGGCAAGGACATATTTTACATACATGTAGGCAAAACATGCATACACATAAAATAAAAATAACTAAATCTTTTTAAAAGATTAAAAAAGAAGGGTGTGCTGGTATATGTCTTTGATCCAAGAATTTGGAAGGGAAAGGTAGAAGCCAGTGGTTATCTATGAGTTCAAGGCCAGCCTGGTCTACACGGTAAGTTCCGGGCTAGCTGAGGACATCTGACAAGACCCTATAACAAAAACAAACAAACAAAGAGTTTTGAGACAGGGTCTCACTGTCACTTCTGCATGTCCTGGGACTTGCTATGTTGACCGGGCTGGCCTTGAACTCACAAAGAACTACACACCTCTGCCTCTCTGTGCTGGGACTGAAGGTGTCAAATACCATATCCAGCTTACAAGAGACTCTGGCTCAAGTCCCCGTCTCTAAGCCAGCGACAGGAAATGTGGCTGAGTGCTTACACTGTCAGATCCTTATTTTCTTGACTCACACAAGTGGGAGAAGGGTAACGCTTACGTCTATAACCAAGAGTAAGAAAAGAGGAAAAGGAAAGAGTGTTATACAAAGAAATGGGAAGTGCGCAGCTCGCACACGGTACGTGTACGTCAGTCTGAAACGTAAGCGGTTGTGGGAAGGAATCAACAGCATCTCAGCACACCTTCGGAGTTCCCGTGGAGACAAACTCTTTACTGTGGTATGCCGGCTTCACAGACGGTAAGCCCGGGTTCTAGGGAACAGTGCTTAGACTCTTGCCAGAGGCCACACCGTGAATGATGCTGGGTGAGTGCCCAACACTGGAGCTCATGAAGCCAAACCTGCAAGCAGCAGACTCTATGTCTGCACCAAGCGATGCTCGAGTCTTATACTCCAGGAGGCTTTGCTCAGCAGAGCTGCTCTTCTCACAGTGCATTTGAAAGGGAGAGGAAATGTCTTCACAGCCATGGGAGAAGCCTTCCCTAGATCACACCCTTAGAGCCCTACATGGAGACTCTTCTCAGGCCTGCCACCCTGGCACTGCACACACAGCCCAGCGGACAGCTGCCATTTGACCGTACTGCTGAAGGAGGTGAAGCTTCCTCAACCTGTGAGGTGTAGTTTCCAGTACCTGCTTTACATGTATTAAAACGGCTAAAATACCAAGCCGCCATATAAAGTGATTGTCAAGCCAGATAAAGCGAGAAGCGTAGAAAGCCACTTAAAAATCTGAGCTTTGAAATTTGTAGATAGGGGCTGGAGAGATGGCTCAGTGGTTAAGAGCACTGACTGCTCCTCCAGAGGTCCTGGGTTCAAATCCCAGCAACCACACGGTGGCTCACAACCATCTGTAATGGGATCTGATGCCCTCTTCTGGTGTGTACAGTGTGTGTGTGTGTGTGTATGTGTGTGTGTGTGTGTGTATATGTATAATATACAAATAAATCTTTAAAAAAAAGAAAATTGCAGATATTTTACACTTGATATATTGAAATTTTTTAAGTAGCACTTTCTGAACAGTCAGAAAGAGGTATTATTATTATTATTGTTATTATTGTTATTGTTATTATTATTATTTTAATTCAGCAAGATCTATCTAGGCACAATGGGTCATGCCTTTGATCACAAACTACTTGGAGGCAGAGGTAGGGGGCATCGTGAGTTTGAAGCCATCCTGGCCTACATCGAGAGTTCCAGGACAACCAGGGCTACATAGAGAGATACTGTCTCAAAAAAAAACAAAAAAACTTAAAAACATGTAGTGAAGACAAAGCCTCAATGACTCTATTCTGTTACATCCACGGTGCCTAATATAGCGCTCATATCAACAAATACAAAGAAGACGGTCCTGTAAATTCTGATGCTGTTAACATTTAGTTGGGGGTGTGGTGTTTGAGACAGGGTTCTCTGTGTAGCCCTGGCTGTCCTGGAACTCGATTTGTAGATCAGGCTGGCCCGGAACTCAGAGATCCACCTCTCTCTGACTGCCAAGTGCTAGCATCAAAGGCTTGTGCCACCACTGCCCAGCTCAGTTAATTTTTTTCTACTTCTGTTTTTTAAACATATAGCCAGAAAAATGCTACCTCAGGCATAAGTACTAGTCTATATTTATATTATCACAGAAACGTGCAGTCTGGGGTTTTTAGTTTGTTTTTTTACGTGTACACTTGTGCATCTGAGCAATGTAGTACACACAGGTGTGCGGACGCCCTCAGAAGCTCTTGGTGCTGGATTCATCCTTCACCCTGGGCTGTAGTCACAGGCAGCTGTGAGCTGCCTCATGAAGGTTATGGGAACTGAACTCAGGTCTTCTAGAGGTACAGGAAGTGCCCTCAACCAAAAATTTAAATGAGGGATTGCTTTAGGAACTAAGAAGTCCTGGAATGCTTGTGACAAGCCAGGAAGTCCCCAGTGAGATTTCCAGGAAAGCATTTCTTAACTCTTTGGTAAAGCAGTGTCTTCGCCATTGGAGTATTCTTATTGAAAACGGGGCCATAACATCTACCTATGGCCAAAGGGACAACCTTGAAAAGTCTGCTCTCCACTGTGTTTATAAATAATGAAACAAAATAAATCAGGTAGTGGTGCACACCTTTAATCCCAGTACTCAGGAATCAGAAGTCGGCAGACCTCTGTGAATCTGAGGTCAGCCTGGTCTACAGAGCTAGTTCCAGGATAGCCAAGGCTACATGCAAAGAAATTCTGTCTCAAAATAAACAGATAAGTGGATGGATGGATGGATGGATAGATGGATGGATAGATGGATGGATGGATGGATGGATGGATGGATGGATGGATGGATGATAAAGAAATAGAAATAGATCTGATGGGGCTGGAGAGATTGTTCAGTGGTTAGGAGCACTGACTGCTCTCCCAGAGATCCTGAGTTCAAATCCCAGCAACCACATGGTGGCTCACAACCATCTGTAACGGAACCTGATGCCCTCTTCTGTGTGTCTGAAGACAGCGACAGTGTACTTATATAAAGAAATAAATAAATCTTTAAAAATAAAAGAAATAGATCTGAACTAAGGCTCTTTCAAGCTTATGTGGACATTTTCTGCCATTTTTATCATGAGCAAATATTTTTAAAAGTCCCCATCCTGGGAAATCAATCCTTTTAGTGAAACGTCAAAAACTGCCGAGCCGGCCTTTACCAATCCACTTACCCTGCAGGAGAGACGCAATGAAGGCGGTTGCCACACTGCTGGAGCACAGGAGTATGGAATGGCTGAGGTAATATTTCCCTTCCGGAATCCAGCCCAGTATGATCGCTGCCACAGCTGCCAGAAAACCAACTACTGTGGCCTGCACCTAAGAGCCATTTTTATAAAAGCCAGATTAGTAATTCTTAAAGCATCAAATTAACATTAGCTAATCAGTATAAACAAGGCCATTGGGGGCGCTGTGTGTGGTAACTGAGCTTCATTTTGAAGAGGCTTCTTCCCTTCCTCAGTGGTAACCGCTCCTGCCAACCACTGTTCCCTGTTCATCACATGTCCTTGGGGGAGAGAGCCAAACGTGTGGGCAACTAGGGTGAGCAAATTCCTAGCCATCTCTGGCAACCATCCTAGCCAAGTTACAGGAGAGAATAGCAAGGGAATGACTGCCAGAGGCTGGCTTGGAGACTACTGCAATGACCTGTGTGGATCACCCAGGAGAGGGCCATGTTCACAGCTGAAGGGTGCTTACTGCTTAAATCCACACATTCTCAAATGTCTGATTTATTTATTCTATATAAGTACACTGTTGCTATCTTCAGACACACCAGAAGAGGGCATTACATTACAGATGGCTGTGAGCCACCATGTGGTTGCTGGGAATTGAACTCAGGACCTCTGGGAGAGCAGCCAGTGCTCTTAACCGCTGAGCCATGTCTCCAGTCCCTCTCAACTTTTTAATTTGTTATAGTGCTCTATTGATGTATAAATGTTTGGACGGTCTTGGTTTTGTGCTGCTGTTACAGGGAACATGTCACGTGTTAGGCAAGTACTCTCCCACTGACAAACATCCTTAAACGTTTTTACCGCCCTGCTTAGATTGCTACAAGGTCAAGCTGAAAGGTTCTCAGAGTTTTCTAAGAAAATACAATGACTGAAAACACAAAAAAGAGAAGCCCAGGAAGTTCTATGAAGTAAGAAAGGCTCTACAGCTGGGTGGCATTAGAGCTGAGATTGCAGCTCAGCTCCATCCCCAGGAGCCCTTATGTCCCTGAGACACATCACAAAATTATACTCCCACAACCATCTTCTCAACCTGCGGCCTCGCTGAGTAACACTGACATTAGTGAATATTCCTGGTGCTCATACTCGCCAAAGAGTGGCTCAGGACAGGTGAGACCTCTGACATAAGAGTTATGGAAGAGTAGGTAAAGAGGCAGAAGAGACACCTTAGACTAGAAGAAAGCTGTAACTGATATATGATTCCTGGCTCAGTACATATGTAGTTGGTATTTGAGTGGATTTATTAATAATAATATTAATGGTAGCAGTAAGAAAGGAAAATCAGCATAAACCAACAGGTGAGCACATTACCAGAAAAGAGCTCAGTTTAATTATGCAACTAATACCGATTTAGAATTTATAATTTCGGGGCTGGGGATTTAGCTCAGTGGTAGAGCGCTTGCCTAGGAAGCGCATGGCCCTGGGTTCGGTCCCCAGCTCCAAAAAAAAATTTATAATTTCATTTCTTGGAAAAATTAATGCTAGTTTCTTACTTCTAATACTAATTTAGAAAATTTAAAGTAGGAAGCTTTGGTATTGGTTCCTGCAGACCCAGGAAGATTAATTTAAACACAGGAGTTTGAGGTCAGACCAAGAAACACAGATATCATCTCAAAAACCTAAAACTAAAACAAATAAAAACAAAACACAAAAAGCAGGGTCTGACGAGTGAACTGAGAGACTGAGGCAGGGGGATTCTGTCTCAGTGTAAGGCCATCCTGAACAACACTGGAAGTCTGCTTCAGAACCCATAAGGATGGGGCAATGATGGGGTCAGCTGGGATGGGGGTCCTAAGTTATTGTTTGGATTCTTGAATGGGAAACCACATCCATGCTCTAAAAATAAGCACACGCCGCTCACCTGCTTCAAAGCCAAGTTGCCTATGATTAGATTCCACTTCTCGATGGGTGAGTCCATCTTCCCGACATTCACCTGTGAGGAGGAGGACACTCTTAGGCTCCACTCTGTTGTCTGCTTTATTTACACAGAACCCTAAGTCTTCAAATACAAAACGCACCTTTAGTAATAACTGCTATGTGTAGCCAGTGCTCAGAACAATGCCCAACTTACAACCAGCCTGCTACGTGACACCCAGCTCAGACAGGATGGGAAAACAGGATCTTAGGGGACAAGTTACAGTCATCCATCCGCTGGGAGAGACACTATAACCACATCACCAACTGTCATCCTCACAACAAGTTTGGTATGCTGAGTGTCAAGAGAAAGAGTGGTAGAATTCTGAGCTGTTAGCACGTGAGTCCACGGCATGAAAGGACTATAACCAAAGAGGTACTGGCCAAAGAGTAGGACATAAACAAAAGGTCCACATCTGAGTCATGAGTGCGGCCGTCAGCAGTAAGAGCTCAGTATGTTCACAGCATACATCCGATTATCAAAATGTATATACGGCTTTCCGGTAAATGGAGGGACGCTTCCCCAAATAAGGTTAGAATTCACATACTCTTCTGCTCTGCGATCCAGGTAGCTTTCTTTCTTAACCACTTGGGATTAAAAAAAAAATCACCCAAATTTGCCAAGTTTTTCTATTGTCGTAATTTGGTAAGCAATGGACGATCATTCGCAGTACACGCACACGCAAAATTTATAAATATATTACATTGAGCTAGACTTTAATTATTCTTCATCTACTCATGGGAGACCTTCAAGTGTTATAAAAACATCTGCGGCCTGCAATATGGCTCAGAGGTGAAGGCAGTCACTGGTCAAGTCTGGCGACCTGAGTTTGATGCCTGGAAGTCACGCAGTGGAAGGAGGAAACAACTCCAGCAGGCTGTCCTGACCTCACACCCACACACAGTACATATACATGGCGTATGTGTGCTCACACATACATATACACGGTGTGTGTGTGTGCTCAAGCATACACACACAGTAATATTTAAAGCATTTAAGCTTTCGTTCACAAGGGTGAATAAGGGAGATAGGCCAGGCCCTGGCCCAATATCCAGCTCCTCGGAAGCACGTGAAGTTGTTGTCTACGGGTAGATTTAACCATGGATCAATCGCAGCTGTTTCAGGAGCAACGGAGCAGCAGGTTAAGTGTGACATCCAGAAGTCTATTCAACTGAGAAAACATAGTCTACTTTGCACTCTCCCTCTGGCCTTCAGGCTCTAAGTGTGCAGCTACTGCAAACACTGAGGTTTCTCGGTGCTCTGGAA
This sequence comes from Rattus norvegicus, assembly GCF_021556685.1. Lineage (NCBI taxonomy): Eukaryota > Metazoa > Chordata > Mammalia > Rodentia > Muridae > Rattus > Rattus norvegicus. The sequence goes on along the minus strand of NC_141540.1, from coordinate 30,087,457 downwards.
CAATTACTCACGCTGTCTTTACGGACGGATTTACTAAACCGGACAGTAACTATCGATTCCGTCATGTTTGCAGCTCTAGTGGTCTAGAGAGCAACGATTAAAGAGTGAATCTCCCTCAGACTTAGAGCTCCTGAGGCAGGCAAAGATTAGTGTTGCAGTTCTGGTAACTATTAGAAAGATGTCAATAGCCGTAGTTAACAATCTATAGTGACTCCAGAAGAAGCCTGAGACGTAGAGCCACCAGTCACTTTGGTTTTGTTTTTGTTTTTTTTAAGATTTATTTATTATATAAGTACACTGTCAGGGTTGGGGATTTAGCTCAGTGGTAGAGCGCTTGCCTAGGAAGCGCAAGGCCCTGGGTTCGATCCCCAGCTCCGAAAAAAAAGAACCAAAAAAAAAAAAAAAAAGTACACTGTCACTGTCTTCAGACACAGCAGAAGAGGGCATCAGATCCCATTACAGATGGTTGTGAGCCACCATGTGGTTGCTGGGATTTGAACTCAGAACCTCTGGAAGAGCAGCCAGTGCTCTTAACCACTGAGCCATCTCTCCAGCCCCCGACAGTCACTTTGTTACTAGCAGCAGAGGTGCACACACTCCAGGCTCTACAGAGACCACGGCTGGCAGAGTGCAGAGTCAGAGAACTGACGTAGGCATCTTAGCCAGATTCACTTGGTACCGTCACTGCCGACGTCTTCTGAGAGAGAGAGAGAGCTACATTCCACAAAGTTCTGTCCATACAAATGTTCAGGCTATTGTGTGATGGGACGTAATGTTAGGAAGGCACTAGTGAAGTGTGTGTTGTGGGGAGGGGCATGATTTCTAGAAGACAGAAACAGCAGGCATGGAGACATTCCCAAGGTTACACGGCTTTCTTCCCTGACCCAGTGCTTACCCTGTTTCTCCAATCATCCTGCCATGCCCCTTCACTTTCCCCCCTCACATAACCATAAGCCCACAGACAACACACAAGGTTGATGAGGTCACAGATCTTAGAGACGAACCTGCTGCTGGCACTTTCCTAAACTAGTATAATTCCCAACTGCACTCTAAAACACGCAGCCTTCTGGCCATAGGTAAGTGTAGGTAGACCTCAGCCCTCATCAAAGAAGAATCTTTTATCCTGGGATGGAGAGATGGCTCAATGGTTAAGAGCACTGTTACTCTTCCAGAGGACAGGGGTTCAGTTCCCAGCACCTACATGGCAGCTCACAACTGTCTATATTTGCGGTGCCAGGGAATTCAATGCCCTCTCTAGTCTCTTCTGCCTTACCAGGCACCTTCATGCACATAAATAAAAGGAAGATAATTTGGCAGCAGAGATCATTATAGAAAACTGCCACTGTTCAAAATGCAGAGAACAGCTGACCACAGATACCCAGCCCCAGTCGATCTGGCTACAATACAACTCCTACCCCAGTTGATCTGTCTACAACATAACTCCTATGCTAAGGGCTCAGGGATCGTCTAAGAGGAGGAGGTAAAAAAGGTTACAAGAACCAAGAGATCAGGGTGTGGGACTGTGTCTTCTAGCCATGACAGAGAAGCTACACCCCTGAGATCTCAACAATCAGGCAGCCTGAACAGGACCAGCTGCCATCCCAGTGTGGACGCAGCCTCATTCCTAATGAAAAGTTACAGGCAGGTAACTACTGAGGGGGGAAAATGCGTCCTTCCCAGGGATGAGTCTTGGGATTGGTCCTGCAGAACCAAGTGGTCAGCCCTAGAAACACACACATCCAGGTAGCACTGAAGGGCTTTAGTACGTTGTGTTTCTGTATCTGTTTATACGGATATGTAAGGACCAGGGTTAGGGGAAAGGAGGCCATGGATCTGAGAGAAGGCATGAATGGGGGCAGACGTGGGAGGGGGAAAGGAAGGAAAAGGAAGGGGAAACGTGTAATTATAGATTGGTTATGTATTTTTAAACCCTTTAATTATGAAAAAGAGCAAAGAAGGAGACATGAAAGCAAGCAGAGAAAAACAACATTGTCTGTGAGCGAGTGGACAAGTGGAGGGCGTGGTGGGTGTCTAGAAAAGGTGACACTAAGAAGCCACTACCTTGAGCTACATTACTGCCAGTGACCTAAGGACACACGCACTCAACCCCATGCACCTGAGGTCTGCATGTCTGGGTACTGACCATGCACCGCAGCTCAGGGCCACAAGCTACTACTTTCCCACCTACAAACCTGTCTGTCGTTTTACCCTTTCCCAGTAATGAGCATTTACCTACAATCTCAGAGGAGGCCACTTTCCCATCTCTGTGACTCCATCACCCAAATCTGTCATCCTCTGGGAACTCGTTCTAGGTCCCAACAGCTTCACCACACCCACTAGTAGTCCAAGTCAGAACCATCTTTATCCCAAATCACAGCGGCAGACTGGTCTCTGCCCCAACAACATGATAATCTGTTAAAGATGTGTTTAAGCCCACATCGCTCCTCTGCTCAAATCCTTCCAATGGCCCCTATCTCACAAGCAGCCAAAGTCCTTACAACAGTCTGCACGGCCTTCTGTCAGCCAACTGGCCCCTGCTAGCTCTCCCCCCTGGTCTTCTGGGTTTTACCGCTCTCACCTGACTCCACCCCTAGGACCTCTCGAACCTCCGTGAACACTGTACAAACCTTTGGAGGGCTTATTTGATTTTGGTAGGTTAACCTTATTTCATCCAAGTGTCACTGCACGTACACGTGTGCTCCACAAGGATGCAGTACTCAGAGAAGTCAGAAGAGGGTGGCAGAGTTCCCCGATCCTGGAGTTACAGACAGTTGTAAACCACCACGTGGACGCTGGGAACTTAACTCAGAACCTTTGCAAGAGCAGCAAGTACTCAAAACTGCTAGCCGTCTCTCCGGTCTCTAGAGGGTTTATTGTAAAACAGATTACTGGTTGCGAGCTGGTTCAGCAGTTTTGGAATGGTGCCAAACATTTACACTTCTAACAGGCTGCTGGTGCTGACATTAAGAGACCACACTTTTGAGAAGCAACTGTCTCGGCCCAACAGGCAGTAGCAGTGCACGATTATATTCCCAGCACTTAGGAGGCAGAGGCAGGGGGATCTGGGTTCAAGGGTTGCCTGTTTTACAGAGAGTTGCAGGACAGCCAGAACTACAAAGAGAAACCTGTTTCAAAAATCCAAAGCAGAACCAGAGTTCAGTCCCCACACCCACATCAGGTGAATGAGGCACACACTCTGAGGCACGCTCTCTGGCTGGCAAGGGCACCTGTACACCCCGCCGTGCCTCCCTCCACACACGCACACAGCTCTGAGGAAGAAGCGTCCAGCTAGCATACGAACACACACACCACACACACTCTGGCCTCCACCCTTCTCACTGTCTGGACTGTCCCTATCTCGGCCTCAGTTCCTCGCTCTATCTTCATTCGCGTCACCAGTTTATCAGCAGCAACACAATTCATTCTCAATCCCTCTGCTGCCCCTCCCCCTACTTCGTCTTTCGGGGTCTCACTATGTTAGGAATTCTCTTTGTAGACCAGGATGGCCTTGAATTCCCAGGGATCTCCCGGCCCCTGCCTCCACCCCCACCTCCAAAAGCCCCACCTATTTGACAATTCTCAGTCCACGGAAGAGAGAAACCCCAGCCCTACCTCCCACAGAGATGCTCTGGTAGATCCCTCAACTAGGGACACCCCGGGACAGGTTTCCTCCTAGTGCTGGGCTTCTACACCATTTTGAAACTCTCCTCTCTAAAATATGAACAGGAAACATGATATATACAGACCCATGAGTAAAATACTACACTTGAAACAGATACTAGAGCGGAGTTAAAAAAAAAAATTATTGGGGTTGGGGATTTAGCTCAGTGGTAGAGCGCTTGCCTAGCAAGCACAAGGCCCTGGGTTCGGTTCCCAGCTCCGAAAAAAAGAATAGAAAAAAAAATTATTGAGGCCAAGTTGGGTGTGAATTCAAACACTGCAATCCCTGCATGCAGGAGGCAGGAGGCAGGAGGCAGGAGGCAGGAGGCAGGAGGCAGGAGGCAGGAGGCAGGAGGCAGGAGGCAGGAGGCAGGAGGCAGGAGGCAGGAGGCAGGAGGCAGGAGACAGTAACGAGTACCAAGCTAGCCTGGTCTACAGAGTGAGTTCCAAGTTAGTCATGGCTATACCTTAGTTAGAGCTCCTGTTGCTGTGATGAAACACAGGATTTATTTGGCTTACACATCTACCTCGCTGTTCATCATTGAAGAAAATCAGGATAGGAGCTCCACAGGCACGAACATGAAGGCCTGCTGATGCAGAGGCCATGCATGGAGGAGTGCTGCCTCTTGGCTCAGTCTCCACGGCTTGTCTAGCCTGCTTTGTTATAAAACCCAAGACCACCAGCCCAGGGATGATACCGTCCACAGTGGGCTGGACCCTCCCCCACCAATCACTAATCACTTTTCTTAAAAACTGCACTATGTTGTTGTTCTTTTTTTTTTTTTTTTTTTTTTTTTCCGGAGCTGGGGACCGAACCCAGGGCCTTGCGCTTCTTAGGCAAGCGCTCTACCACTGAGCTAAATCCCCAACCCCAAAAAACTGCACTATGGCTGGGTCTTAGGGAGGCATTTTCTCAGCTGATAACTTCTTTCAGCTAATTCTAGATTGGACTGAGTTAACATAAAACTGGCCAGCACGTCGTCTCAACGAACTTGCCCCACAAGATCAATTCACCTTTTCGAGACTTAATGTCAACATGTGGATTAAGGATGACAAGTCTTATTTAAAACATACTCTTCTTTAACTGGATTTCCTACAGCGTGACCTATTTCGAAACAGAGTGACATAATCTATTACGAGTCTAGGACGGGGCTCAAGAATGACACGTGTGTTTAGAGCAATGTTCTTTGAGGCAATCGAACGGAAACTTCACTCTTCCTGGCAAAGTTATCGTGTTGCTTAAATGCTTGCACGCTTAGCTGCATTTATCAGAACAAAGTCCACTTTGCAACAAGTGCCGAGAAAGCCACCTTTCCATTCCCGTCCAGGAGTGTCCTCAAACATTTCCACTGCCTCAGTTTCTCCTGGAGACGCCTCCTGGGCTCAGGGGAGGGTGATAGTCGCGTCCGTCCACTAATTCTCAAAACTACAGGAAAGCCAAACATGCTTTCATTTTCCCTTCTTCAAGGCTGGGGGTCTACCCAAATAATCAAGAACTAAAACCCAAATTCAGCATATCAGTAATTGTCACGATCCAATAAGAAGGTGCCGGAATGATAGATTTAAGCGTAAAATTTAAATTTTATACATTTATCAAGATTTGACTAATAGATTTTTTTTCAAGAAAATGTGTGTGTGTGTGTGCGTGTGTGTGTGTGTGTGTGTGTGTGTGTGTGTTATATGCATGAAGTTAGTGTGTTTGTAGGGGCACATGCACATTGTGTACACATGCATTAGAGGCCAGGGCACAACTTAAGATGCCAGCCCCATCACTCATCTAAGAGTTTGACATGTATTTATCACACCACACTATCACTTGGGAAAAAGGGATCCTTACGCTTTGGGTTTGAATCTGTAATACAGGAAGCTGCTTTTGGGGAGGGAGGGGTTCCCCAAGACAGAATTTCTCGGTGTAATGGCCCTAACTCTCCTGGAACTCACTCTGTAGACCAAGGTGGCCTTGAACTCAGAGACCTAACTGTCTGTGCCTCCCATGTGCTGGAATTAAACACACGTGGCACCACTGCCTGCTTGGGCTTTCAGATCGTAAGATAATTGCTTAAAGTCTCTAAGTCTGGATAATCTTATGCTATGTAAATGTATGCCCTGAGTCTCCACTGTAGTCTCGCCCCTCGCCCAACTGTTACAGAAAACCTGTGTAAGCACAGTGCCTCATAGCCAGGGCTCATAGACGCAAACAGGGCAATCGGCAGGTCGTTCCTGGCAGTGTGACCCAGTCCAGCTAGTTCTCCAGGTCATTCTGTTTCAGGTAAGGTCATGCTTGGCACAGAGGCTCTAAGTAAACCACTGGACAGAGCAGTAAGTCAGTATCTAATGGTTGGTCTGCTATGCCTCACTGTCACTTCGCAGTTGTGTCTGGTTTTTTTTGTTTTTGGTTTTTTTTTTTTTTGGTTCTTTTTTTTCGGAGCTGGGGATCGAACCCAGGGCCTTGCACTTCCTAGGCAAGCGCTCTACCACTGAGCTAAATCCCCAACCCCAGTTGTGTCTGTTTTATGCCTGTACCGTCATTCACTTATCCTAACTGTCAAGTCAGGCATGGTGGCGCACACCTTCAACCCCAGCACTCCGGAGGCAGAGACAGGGGATCTCTGTGAGCTTGAGACCAACTCGGGCTACACAGTGAGTTCCAGGCCAACCAGGGCTACAGAGTGACACCTTATCACAACTGTTATATAAATGTATATATATATGTATATGTATAATATCTATTATCCATTATAGTATATATTGTATATTACATAAATATGTGTATTTATAACATATGATGTATTATATATTTATATGTATATATAATAGTATGTATTTATAATATGTATAATTTATAATATCTGTAATATGTATTATATATGTTATATAATATCTTCTAACATATTAAGTATGATAAATATGACATATAAATATTTATATATTATATATTCAGCACTACTTATTTATTTATAAGTGTTTGCCTACGTGCATGCATACACACGCTTGGTGCCTGGCGGACAGAAGAGGACCTCTGATTTCCTGGAACTGGAGTTACGGATGTTGTGAACCGCCATGTGGTGGGATCCCATGCAAGTGAGTGCTCCTAACCTCTGAGCCACATCTCTCCTATCCTAACGTTCTCTGTAAGGATGGACCGTTAGAGCTGTTTAAGTATTAGTCATCGGTCATAAGTGAAACTACGGGTTTCTATAGTATAAAAGGAGATAGCAATGGGCAGGGCGGTGCATGCCTTTAATCCCAGAATGCTCAAGAGGCAGGAGGATCCGTGTTCAGAGCCAGTCTTGTCTACACAGCAAATCTGAAACCCTGTCTGACAAAAGAAAAGCAAGAGCTGATAGTATAAATATGGATCCCCTGATATGAACGGATGAGCAGTATGTAACAGGTCGGATTATAAAGGAATACCAAGGATTCTAGCTCTATTTTCAACTCAGCCAACCACCACAGAGCACACAGACTCTCAGTATCTGCCTGCCCCATGTACTGCACAGCAATGATACCTGATAGTGTGGCCTGGCATCGAACGAGGCAAGCATTCTGGTGAGAAGGGAAAGCAGGACCACATCCTCAGGTGAGAGAACGCCACGATCTTTCAGGGCGCCTAACTCTGAGGCCGGGAAACTTACCAGACAGGAAAACCAACCTCCTTGTCACACAGACTCTAAGTAGAGAGAAATAAGTAACATGTGTAATAGGAAATAGAAAAAAAAAAAAAAAACTTACTGCAGTGGATAATCGAGACGCCAATGTCATTTCCAAGTTCCCTTTCAGACCAAGAAGCGCGGGCACCAAAATGAAGACTTCTGTCACGTTTTTGAACACCTCCCAGTGCTGAAACACAAAGCAGCAGCTTCTCTTAGGATACTGGCCTGAATGCCACTGTGTAGACCAGGCTAGCCTCAGACAGGGACCTGCCTGCTTCGGCCTCCTGGGTGCCTGGGATTAAAGCCTTGGGACAGCATCCTGGCTGCTTCCCTGTTTTAAGGGACAGCACAGGTTGTCTCATCACCACACCCTCCTGAGATCAGGATCTGAGGACTTTAGACAGTTCCATTGGCGTTCTTTTCACATCTGGCATCAGGACGCCTACTGTATAGCTAACATCAATTACCACAACTAAGTCCGACGCTCTGAGATTTATTTACTCTCACACTCTTTTTGGCAGTCCTGCAGATGAAGTCCACACTATCACACTCTACCGCTGAGCTGCACACCAGCCCGTGAGTTTTTGTGACAGCTCAGGCTGGCCATTAACTCACTACGGTAGCCTAGGCCAGCCATAAACTCGTGAGCCTCGTGCCTCTGCATCCCAAATGCTAGACGCCAGGCGTGCACCGCAATGCCCAGTTACTTTACCGCATCATTGACTGCAGAATCCATGCCTCTAAAGGTTAAGAACCGGTGGGACTTCATCATCTGGACTGGAGTCTGGGTTCCAGTCTCATGAGAAAGTCACACTGTTGTTATGACAGTTACAGATGAGGAGAGAGATCTGAAGAGGCACAACCACATTCCCAAGACCCGGAGGGAGGGAGAGAGGGAGGAAGGAAGGAAGGAATTGAGAGTTGACATCTGAAGTAGTTAGTAGCCCTATGTTTGCCACTCATCTTAGGTATGAAGCTAAGCTGTGGCCTAACACAGGCTCATAAGACCAGCACCAAACTGAAAATAATCCTATTTAAGACAGGGTGCTGAGGGGCTGGAGAGATGGCTCAGAGGTTAAGAGCACTGACTGCTCTTCCAGAGGTCCTGAGTTCAAATCCCAGCACCCACATGGTGGCTCACAACCATCTGTAATGAGATCTGATGCCCTCTTCTGGTATACACGAGGGCTGTGATAGTATATTTACAAACATAAAATAAGACAGGGTGCTACTGTGTAGCTCAGGCTATCCTAAATTCCCTGTGTAGTAGGACAGGTGGATCTCAAACTCATGATGCTCCTGCCTCAGCTTCCCCAGGTTACAGGCATGCGCCACCATGCCCTGATGAAATGACATGCCTGCCCCTCAGGATGGACCGGTCACGGTCGGCTCTGTAATCCTGGAGGAGACATCTCTGGGATCTATGAAGGGAAGAGAGTGATAAAGGCCCTCAGACAACACCATAAAGCGGATGATACAAAATTGCTTTCTGAACTGAAAGCAATGTAAACAGCTCACAACACAGAGAGATATTTTACAAATGCAATTAAAAGGTGGGATTGTCCCAGTAGGAGAGTTCAGGAACTGACATAGCATGGGAAAATTTTTTTTAAAAAAGTGAAGTGAAGCCAGAGGTGGGCTCATAAGTAGAGTGATCCTGGATCTCGGTGGTCTAGGGCAGGAAAGACCGAAAGGTCAAAGCCTGTCAATGCCAGTCAAAGCGAGACAGTGAGACCCTACTGAAGCCAGAAAGAGGTGAGGAAGGAGAAAAGGAAAAGAGAAAGAAGAGAAGGGGGAAAGAGAAGCCAAAGGGAAGAGAAGAGAAGGGGAGAAAGAGGAAGAGGATGGTGTGAGGGTTAGTGAAGCCTCGGGAATCTACACTCAATCCTCAGAACCCATGTTTTTTTGGTTTTTTGTTATTTTTTAAACCGAAAATTGTTCTTTAATTAAATAATGTCATTCTCAGGTGATATAGAACAGTCATCTTGACAGAATCACTTTTTTGTATCAATACTCATAAATTAAAAATGTCTCTAGGATGGAGAGATGGCTCCGCGGTTAAGAGCACTGACTGCTCTTCCAGCGGTCCTGAGTTCAATACCCAGCAACCACATGGCGGCTCGCAACCATCTGTAATTGTCAATCATGCCCTCTTCTGGGGTGTCTGAAGACACCTACAGGGTACTCAAATAGACGTAAAACAAACAAACAAAAAATGTCTCTAGATATATGCTAAAGAGCTGCAAATCAGACCTTACAGCAGCAGCTTAACGCCAACTTTTTAAAAAAGCACTAAAATCCTCTTCCATTGAAAGCCGTTTATTTCTCTGGTGTAAGGTCAGGGAGGTGCTTGCCTCGTGTACCTTAGAACAATGTAAATAACAACTATGCATATACAACTTAAACTGGGGAGGCCATAAAAGTTAGGACATAACCATCTTCTGATGCAATAAGAAAATAAATAAATAAAAATGAAATACTGCAATCTGATGTTTGGTATTAACAAATCAGTAGGTATCAACTTCACATATGGACGACAGCGGATTCTGATTTTTTTTTTTTTAATGCTCAAAATGTCATGGTATTTGGCCTAAGACCTTTAGAATATCAAGCGTTTCCTTTTTGCTTAAAGGAATATGATAAAATAACCATCAAGCGGCTATGGTAATTAATTTTAAGCTGGGGTGATGTGACCTTTGGGTCCATGGCACAAGTTACATCTATATCACATTTCTGTCAAATAAACCTGGTGAGATTTCATGTTTATGTACTACAATATACATTGACCAAGCTGTCAGTCCCTCACAGCTTTTTTAGAAAAATATCTACATTTGTCCTTATGGATGTCAAAATGTTACACCATCATTTGTTTAAAAAAAAATAGATGCACATTCATACTGTGAAGTAATTAGGAAAATACCCTTGCAAGTAAACTATAGAAAGATAAAATACACTTCAAAAGTATGTGGGTTGGGGCTGGGGATTTAGCTCAGTGGTAGAGCGCTTACCTAGGAAGCGCAAGGCCCTGGGTTCGGTCCCCAGCTCCGAAAAAAAAAGAACCAAAAAAAAAAAAAAAAAAAAAGTATGTGGGTTGTTCGTTTACAATGTTCTATAAAGTGCAGAGAATCCTAAGGAGGGGGAAGCTACCCTAGAACGAATTTAATTCCATGGTTAAAGAAGAAAGCGGGGGTTGAGGATTTAGCTCAGTGGTAGAGCGCTTGCCTAGCAAACGCAAGGCCCTGGGTTCAGTCCCCAGCTCTGAAAAAAAAAGAAAAAGAAAAAGAAAAAAAAAAAAAGAAGAAGAAAGCGTTTGGGAGTGGTGACACACCCCTTCAATCCAGCACTTGGGAGGCTGAGTTAGAGGCAGGCAGATCTCTGTAAGTTCAAGGCAGTCTGGACCACACATAGTTCCAGGATAGTGAGGACCATGTAGAAAGAGCCTGTCTCTAATTAATTAACAGACAGACAGACAGACAGAAAGCCAAGCATGGTGACACACACATAATCCTGGATCTGAGAAGGCAAAGGCAGTCTAGGCCTTAGAGCTTCAATGGTAGACAGCCGAGTCAGCGAGTTTCAGGGGGAAGAGAGACCCTGCCTCATAAACACGATGAAAGCAACCAAGGAAGAGACCCAAGGTTGGCAGGCATGTGTGCACATGTGCACACACACAAGCACATGCACACACGCACACACATGCACACATACGCACATGTGCACACACACACAGTGAAAACTAAACATAAAATCTCACCTGCACTATGTCCAAAACCATGCCAGCGGAAACAGTTCCAAAACCGGCCAGCAAGAATGGCACAAGTATCTGCAGAGCCATGACTCCACTGGATTCCTTCGGGAGCCTCTGGCTTGTTTCCACAATAACGTCATCGCCCTGACTGGACGGATCTTCATCCTGTAACATGGCGGTGGTTTCTGAGGCCTCCCTTCCGTCACAGTAGTTATAGCCGGCATAGTCGTCGTACCTGGGGCTGCAGCTGGCTGGGGTATGGCCACCGCCGCTGTGGAAGGCCTGCTCGGAGAACTCATGGTAGTCCAGATGTGGCTCCGATCTCTTGCTGAAAGTTTGTGCCGCACCAGACAGCCCGTCCTGCCAAATGCCGTTGACTTTTTTATGCCTGTCTTCCTGGTTTTTCTGGTAAATGACTGGCACCATGCTTAACAGTAAGTTTAGAAACTTGTCAGATTGAATTGTATTTAAATTTAAAGTCCAATCTACAAAACCCCCTCCGCTCTCCGGACTGGCACTTGTCTTGTAAGTGGCAGGTCTTCCTTTACTGTGGGTCATATTGTCATCACAAAAAGCCCTGTATCCGGCAGACTCGAGCTTCCTGAAGAACAGCGAAAGCAAGTCACAGCCAACACTTGCTCGAATTAAGCCATTGACTGCTCTGTAGAAAACGTTTCCACGAGTGAAAACACATCCAGAAATTTAAGAGAGGAATTCAATCTGCAAAGAAAAGGATGAAATTTAAAACTTAGATAAATTAAGCGCATACAGATTTTCATACAAGTGCAAGAATGATACTCTACTCTAGGAGTTGGACGCAGATCTGTTCTGAGACATAAAAGTGATGGTGTTTTGTTCTGTTTTATAAAAATGCAGTGCCGAAGCCAGGTGTGGAGGCGCACGCCTTTAATCTCAGCTCTTGGGAGGCAGAGGAAGGTAGATCTCTGTGAGTCTGAAGCCAGCCTGCTCTACGTAGTGAGCTCCAAGCCCGGTAGGACTACCTAGATCCTACATCAAAAACAAAACAAACAAACAAAATTAGGAATGTTTTATAATCTATGTTGGATGCAGATGCTTTTATTTTTTTTGTATAATTCATGTAACTGAAGCCCAATGAGGTCTTTGCCTCTGAAGACAACGGAATTTGCTAGACATGGCGGTACTCTCCTCACTAAGGATGCTGAGGTAAGAGGATTGCCCAAAGATAGAGGGCCAGACTGGGCTACAGAGTGAGACCCTCTTTCAAATAAAACTACAAAGAGGAGAAGGAGGAAGAGGAGGAGGAGGAAGAGGAAGAGGAGGAAGGGGAAGAGGTGGAAGAGGAGGAAGAAAAAGAGGAAGAGGGGGGAGGGGGAGGAGAGACATGATGGCTCCTATCACTATGGAGAGGACTGAAAATTACATTGAGCTTGTTCCAGAGTTTCAGCATCAAAAAATTTAAATTGTCAATATAAAAGTCACGATAAAATGATACTGTGTGAATGTTAAGTAATAACATTCCTTTATTTATAAGCTACTCCATATTAATTTCATCAGAATATGAAGAGACAAAGATGGCATTTATGATAAAGGCATTTCATTGGTATCCTGAATACAGTATGGCACCTTATTTTACAAATAAAGTTAGCTTAGAGCCATCTAACCTCACATTCATTAAAAAAAATCATTAAATCGACTTAAAAATATATTCCTTTGATTATTTAGGAAATAACTCAAAGGAATGATTCTAAATACTCAGTCCTCCATTTTGTAAGCCAACCAGAAAGGGGTTTGGAATGCCCTTGCCTGCTCCTCAAGCCTGCTGTGGTCTATGGCCTCCACATAGGTCTCTGACTAGATGGCTCGTGACTGGGGTCTCACAGGCCAGAAAGGAGACACTGATAGATACTGGCGCTAGTCACCAAGTGACACTGAGCTGCACAGCCACAGACACCTGGCTGGACAGCAGTGACTTCATGGCCACATCTATCCCCAAGGGGCCAGAGCCTCAGAGGCCTCTCAGGACATCTAAGCCTGCCGTGCACTTCCAGGAGAATGGAGGCAGCAATGATTTGAGGGGGGACACTTGGCCCCACTGCACACTGTACTGCTGACTTTAATGAAGACACGCTGAGTCTTCAATCCTGAGACAGGAAGGCTGACCATAAGAAACGACCAGAGGAGAAAGAGATGAGGGTCGGTCGGAAAGGCAGGTACTAAGGCCTCTTTACTTCTGGGAGAAACCTGGTAACAGAACATTCTTACAGCATTGGGCCTCCTGATTCAGAACATGACGTACATATGGGTCCACTATCCTATACCCTTCACCACAGGATTATGGTATGACTTCCTATGGACTCGCTCCAGGAATCTGACTAGATTAAATACGGCGGTTGGACATCCATGTTCCAGGGTTGTTACGCCTACAAATTCAGCCATCACAGATGGTAAACATCTGGGGGGAAATGTTACCCACGGACTGGTGAGGTGGCTCGTTGTCACAGTTCTTGCCTAAACACGCACCGTGGCCTAGGTCTGAGGCCCAACACCACATAAACGGGACGCGGTGGTGCATGATGCAGTCCCAGCACTAAGGAGGTAGAAGCAGGAAAATCGAAAGTTCAGACTCATCCTCAGATGTACGGAGTTTGAGGCCAGCCTGGGCTACGTGAGTTCCTGTGTCTCGGTGGTGGGAGAACACCTGTCTGTACTGATTCTGTACCCGTGCTCTCGCCCCCAGTTCCTGAACCATTGATACAGCAGACACACGATTTATGTGCTCTGCTGGTTTGAATGAGATGGGCCCCAATCTGGGGACGCTTAGTCCCCGGTGGATGAGCTGCCAGGGAAGGACTAGGATCGCCTTTGTTGGCAGAGGTGTGTCACTGGAGGTCGGCTCTGATATTTCCAAAGGCCACATCAGGGCCAGTGTGTCTCTCTCTGCTTGTGCCTGCTGACCAGCTATGTCTCCAGCACCGTGCCCGCCTGCATGCTTCCACACTCCCTGCCCTGGTGATAAGGGGCTCACCCTCTGACACTGTAATCACCATTCAATGCTTCTTTGGTAAGAGCTGCCGTGGCTATGGTGTCTGCCTGCAACAACAGAATGGCGATTAAGACACGCCATTCATATTATTTCAAGTATTCTTGGGGCTTTTGCTGTATTTTCTGTGGCACTGAACACAGTGTTCCGGGTATGTTGTGGGAGCGTTCCACCTCTGAGGACTGAACACAAGGTCTCACGTATGTTGTGTGAGTGTTCCCCCTCGGAGATGTCGCCCCAACTGTTTTCCCTTTTTATATTTTGAGACAGGGTCTTACTAAGTTACCAAGACAGATCTTAAATCTGTAATCCTCCTGCCTCACTGTCCGGAGTAGTTAGGATCATAGGCCTGAGCAACCAGGCACAGACTTAAAGTAGAGAGAGAAGCTGAGTTGTAGTGGTGTATACCTTAATCCCAATACTCTCAGGGCAGAGACCATCGGATCTCCTTGACTGACTTCAAGGGCAGCCTGGTCTACATAGAGACAGCCAGGGCTACATAGTGAAACCCTGTCTTAATAAAGGAGAGGTGTAAATCAGAAGCTGCACTTTCCCCTAACATCCCTGGTGATTTGCAAACATAATCAGGTGCGAGAAGCACTTTCTAATGCGTTCACTAATCTGGGCTGTCTTCATGAGACCAAGCGTGAATGTGAATTTGTACACAGACAGTGTGAATACGCACAACGCACTCCTAGTCAAAGTAGGTACAGTGGGGGACAGCCTGGAACAATCGGCTAACACAGAAGCAGCACACACCCTCCAGCCCTACAAGTTAAAACTGCACCTTAAGAAAGAACACATCCAGAAGAAACCCCTGGGCTTTACGTGTGTGTGTGTGTGTGTGTGTGTGTGTGAGAGAGAGAGAGAGAGAGAGAGAGAGAGAGAGAGAGAGAGAGAGAGAATATACATTGGGATGGTTCCATTAGAGGATTCAACACAAGTTGCAATTATATATCAAGTAGATTGGCTTGAGCGATGGTATAAAAGCATGGGGTCCTTCACGGGTACTGTTCATGTTTCTTACGCTTCATGGCCTGTGCGAGCACATACTGCTGGTCTTTGAAGTGTGCAGACATCTTACAAAAGTGCGTGGGGCTAGAAACTTGGCCCATTAGTTAACAGCACTTGTTGCTCCTGCAGAGAACCCAGGTTCAACTCCCAGCTCCAACATGGCTACTCACAACCACCTATAACTCCAGATCCATGGGGATCCAACACCCTCTTCTGATCCTCAGGCACAAGACCCATGTACCGTGTACATGTATGTATACACATGTAGATAAAGCATTCATGCTCCTAACTCTGAGGTTTTTAAAGAGTTTCAGTCTGAGTGGTGCCGGCTTCTTATCTATTGTTAGTCCTGACACTGTTCCCTTCCCATGAGAGGACGATGATACTGGCCTGTTGCCATGGTTTCCTGGACACCAAGGAGGATGACACATCTTCATGTCTGCTGGCATCCGGTCTAGCCATGATTCATTTTGGCTGATGAAAAGGCAGCTGTCACATGAGGAGTAAGCCAGCTGACCTACCCCAAATGTATACTGTCTTTCCTCTAGGACAGTCTCTTTGACATACTGAGCAACTACAGGTTACAATCGATGATCAAGGGCTTTAAAACAACAGTTTCCAAAGATCTCAATCTCAAAAAGCAGAACAATTTCTTCTGAAACTTTACCAAGTTGAAAGCACTTCCTGGGGTCAGTCAGATGACTCAGCAGATAAAGTCAGTCAGATGACTCAGCAATTTGTGGCCTGGCCAAGGGAGTCCTGAAGACTCTATGTTCAATCCGTGAAACCCACAGAAATATTAAAAGAGAAAATCAACTCCGTGAAACCATCCTCTGATCTACACTCATACAGATGATGATGATGATGGTGATGATGATGATGATGAAGAAGCAGCAGCAGAAGAAGAATAATGAATGAATGAATCAATCAATCAATCAATCAATGGTTTGAAAAGTTAGAAATACTACACACTTAGGTTCATGGAAAATTTTTTCCATGTTCCCCAAAAGGCTCGCTACAATGAAAGAGTTGTGTCAGAGTAACAGTCTTATCAGAAATAAATTAACACCAGGCACCCTGTAGTGAAAGAAATCTGAATCAAGAGAATTTAGCAATGATGCTAAACTCGATTCTTTATAAAAGGTAAAAGAAGTGTGTGGGGTCTGGCCTGACTTCCCGAACTCTGGGCCCTGACGCTTGAGGCCTGTGTTCTGCTCCTTCCCCTCTCTCTGTATCCAGTTAGCCTTCGGGAGAGGTATGCCAAGGTAAACCTGCCCGATCACATACAGATCACTTCCTCCCCTCGTTCTAGTTGAAAGATCTTAACTCCTAACACTGTCCACTAAGTGCTTCACTGTGCAGTGGTTCTGAGGACAGGGATCAGTTCTGTTTGATTTGCTTTATGCAGGGACCAATCAGCAGAGACTGCCATGGCTGCCCAATTCTCCTTTAGAGACCCAAGCCAGATTAAATTTAAGTCCTCCCCCATCTCTCTCTCTCTCTCTCTCTCAGTCTCTCTCTCTCTCTCTCTCCCTCCCTCCCTCTCCCTTCCTCCCTCCCTCCAGTCAGCCATTCCTACTTCTCTGTGTACCTCCCTCGTTCTTCCTCTCCCCTCTCCCCCAAGACAAAAAGTCTCAGCCCAGGCTGGCCAGAAACTATGTAGACCAGGCTATCCTAATATAGCCATCTGCCTGGAACTCATGTTGGGATTAAAGTTGTGCACCACCAGGTCCAGCCCATTTCTCGTTTTTGACTTCATCATTCTAATCCACTGGACTCCCTACACTGCTTCTCTGGGTTATGTAAAGGAACTAAATTCTGCACGTGTGGTTTTCTCCTGAATTGAGCATAGGTGCCTGTCCATGATAAGTGAGCAATCTATCAGCTAAGCTGTATACCCAGACTCCTGCAACCCAATCCAACCTCCTTTAAAATCTCCCCATTTCTACGGCCTCTTGCAAAAGACCCAACAAAAATATACCAAGCCAAGAAAACAGAGAGAACGGTAAACACCAAAATGCCCAAACCACAGTTGGTGCCCACTCTGGGTCAGCCTTTCTCAATGCGTGACAGGGAAGAAGGGCTTATCTGTCTTGGGAAGACAGCGCAGGAACATGAGGTCATGCTGGACCCGAAGTCAGGAAGCAGACAGAGAGCAGCGCTGGTGCCCAACCTGATTTCCTTTCTAATCAATTTCACTGATCCATGGAACTTTGCCCTCGGGTGTCAGGCTTATCTTCCCTCTTCAGTTAAACATTTCTGGAAATACCTGGCACACCCAGAGATGTGTTTCCATGGTGATTATAAATCAACCAAACTGACAGTGAAAACTCATTATGCAGACCTAGAACTCTTCACTTAGACCAGGCTGGCCTCAGACTTATAGCAACCTTCCTACCTGTCTCATGTAGACCAGGCTGGCCTCAAACTTACAGCAATCTTCCTGCCTGTCTCGGAAGTGCTGGGATTACAGGTGCAGTATACACAGACACATACAGCTCACACTTACAATGTTTTAAATAACTTGTAAGAGGTAAAAAAAATATCCATTTAGTCTCCCACCGCTAATTCCTATGTGAAGGAAGCCACCTTGTACCTCCTGTGCTACGTAAGTAGTTCTTGGTTCCCAGGGGTTAACATCCAAGGTGGCGCTGGGGATGGTGATACACACCTGTCATCTGAGGCACTTGAGGGGTGAGACTGGAGTACCAATGGTTCAAGGCCAGGCTGTGCTACTTATCAGGACCTCTAAAAACACAGGCTGGGGGTACAGCTTGTCTAGCATGTACTGGGTCTCTGGTTTGATGCCCAGAACTTTAAGCAATGCAGCCATGTGGAGATGCTATCTCTGTTGGGCAGGGGGAGGAAGTGGGGGGCGAGGCAGGGGAGGGGGAGGGGGCGGACGGGCACCCAGTTGGAAATGGGCAGAGGTGAGGGTGGATATATGACCTTCTTTTGCTGTTATATCTCAAGATAAAACCCTATTCCCAGGCAAAGGTGTAAAAAGGAGGGGCTGAGAGAGCAACTGCTCTGGTTGTGGGTGAGAACACTACAGCAATGTGCACACTTTACCTTCACATCCTTTTAGCCGTCGGATTTAAAAGCACTCGGAAATGTCAGAGTTACTATTCCCCCAAACACTTCCCCTGCCTGATTATACGTTTACCTCTAAAGTGTAATAAAAAAAAATGTACTGTTCCAGCAGAAACCTCAAATGGGGTTCCTGGCACCCACCTCAGGCAACTCCCACTGCCCGAAATACCAGTTCCAAGGGAACGCAACGCCTCCAGCCTCTAGCCCCCATGGGCAGGCAGCTAGCTGCACTTACACGCACACATACAGTGTGTCCTCATGTCTGCGCACACACTTAAAAAGAACAAAATATAAATGCCTTTCTTTTTTAGTAAAAGAACAGTGTCTCCTTTGGAGACGGGGCTAAAATACACAGAGTCAGCATCTAGGAAAACTGCTGTCGTTGGTAGCTTTGGCTGCAAACCCACTAAACTGATTCGTGAGCTCACAAGGCTGACTTAGGTAATCGAGAGCAATGTCAACTTTCTGGATGACTTGGGGAAGATTCAAGAAGAGGGAAAGGATGACCAGACCCCTTACACCGCTCCAGATGCTACCCAAACTAGACAAGGTCCAGCCATGAGCCAGCCACCACTCAACAGGCATTCGATGCCGTCAGACAGTCACTGCAGGGCTGCCGTGCCATAAAATGGCATCAAAGTCAGCAGCTCTAAAACTCTGCATGGCTAGAAGGAAGACTAAACATTTGTAAAACTGTGTTGAGCCTCCCTGTCCCCCCAAAAAGGAAATGAGGACAAGTCATTCCTGTGCCAAGTCCTTACTACATCTCAGAGATCTCAGTCGGCAGGAGACTCAGAGGAGCGGACTGCACTCTTGGGACTATAATCTCCAGTATTCTCGCAAAAAGAGAGTGGGAAGACGGAGAACTGGGGACACAGCTGCACCAGGAACACGCTACAAGCTGAGGGTGTGCACCTGCAGGCTGTTACTCTGCTGCCCGAGGGAGGAGGACTGGGGAGGAGAGCTCAAGGCTACCATGGGCAAAATAGCAAAATCCCCTCCTTAAAGGGCAGGAAGGGAGAATGCCCGAAATTCCAGTACTGGGTGGAGGGAGTGGTAAAACTTCAAGTCTAAACTGAGCTACCTAAATGAACCTATCTCAAAATAAATAAATCAACAAATCAACCAAAAACGGTTAGACCAACTCAAATTTACTAAGAAAATGTTGAGAGAATAAACACAGATGTGTCCACAGAAGGAGGGCACAAACGGGATTCCATAGAGCACCCTCTGCTAGACTATGTCTAGTCTATCGAAACAACACGTGGAGATGCGAGATGCAATCTAAATGTGACTGTGCATAAGCAGGTTTTACATGTGAGAAGCAGAGCTCGATGTGGTGTCAAAAGCTTTTAATCCCAGGACTGGGTAGGCAGAGGCAAACAGGTATCTGTGAGTTCAAACCCAGCATGGTCTACACAGGTCAGTTCCAGGACAGCCAGGATCACACAGAGAAACCCTGTCTCAAAAGCCAAAAGAGGGGGTTGGGGATTTAGCTCAGTGGTAGAGCACTTGCCTAGCAAGCGCAAGGCCCTGGGTTCGGTCCCCAGCTCCAGAAAAAAAAAAAAAAAGCCAAAAGAGGGGCTGTGGGGGGCAAGCAATGGTGAGGATTTATACAGCTTCTGAAACAAGGCTTGTGACAGAAAACAAGTGGACCATAGAACTGTTTTGAAGTTGAAAAACTGCTTTTAGGCAACCAAAGGACATACTTCCTTTAAAGTTGTCTTAAATAGTTCCTATAGGTATTCTGTGAAACCGCCAGAAAACCTTACTGTTTTACAACCGGAATGGAAAGCTTATCAATTTCTTGCAGTTTCAGAGAATATTATACCATTTAGCACCCAACAGAAAGGCACAGTAAACATTATTTACATTATTTAGAAACTACACGGGTTGGGGATTTAGCTCAGTGGTAGAGCGCTTGCCTAGCAAGCACAAGGCCCTGGGTTCAGTCCCCAGCTCTGAAAAAAAAGAAAAGGAAAAAAAAAAGAAAGAACGAAAAAGAAACTACACACAAGATACTGCTACTGAAGACTTGGGGTGGGCAGATGCTGATTTGCATTTTTTTAAATTTCTTTCTTTTTTTCAAATGTGTGTTTCAGTGTGAGCGTATGTTTTGGGTATATGGGGTCACAGAGGCCAGAAGAGGACATGAGGACCCCTGGAGCTGGAGTTACAGGTGGTTGTGAGCTGTACGATGAGGATTCTAGAAACCAAACTCGGGTCCTCTGGGAGAAAACAGTCACTCTTAACTTCTGAAGTGTCTCGCCAGCCTGACGTTTCGGTTTTTGGGGTAGGTCTCACTATCTAGCCTTGGCTGGCCTTGAACTCAAAGATCTGCCTTGCAACTGCTAGGGTTAAGAATACACAACAGTAAACCTGGTGGGCCCATCTTTTGAGGTAAGATCTCGTGTGGCCCAGGCAGCCTTCAAATCTCCAAGGTTGCCCTTGAACGTCTCAAGCTCCTGTCTCCACTTCCTAAGTGTAGAGTCACGCATTGCTAAAAACTGCACTGTTTTGCTTTTCTTTAATGAAAGTCAAAACATCTGATTTCACTTCAGTAGAAAGGAAGCTTTCAGCAGAACTTGAAGCTCAAATACCAGGGTCAACTTACTCATCCAATACATTCCTTTTCTTTCTTTTTGCTTCCTTTCTTCTTTTTCTTATATAACTGATTTTATACTTCTATCTTCTTCTTCATTTACACTTCTATTTTTGTTGTTGTTTGTCTGTAGTTTCTTGAGCCACAGTTTCACTATACAGCCCTGGCTGGCCTGGAACTCAAGAGATCCTCCTGCCTGCCTCTGCCTCTGTTTCCCGTAGCCACCTGCACTTCTTTAAAGTAACTTAGCAGGGGTGGTGGCTCATGCCTGTAATCCCAGCACTCAAGCAGGACTAACGGAAGTTTGAGGCCAGTGTGAGGTTCAGATAATGCCATAAATAAATAAATAATAAATAATAAATAAATAAATAAATAAGGTTCTCTATTGTATACACATGTGAAACTGCCCAAAAAGAAGCTTAAAGTAAAATCAATAGTTCTTATGAGGTGTTTCTATAAGCTGACAAAATGTCATGATAAGATTAACAAGAATCGCTTTTCCTCGCCATTTCTCCAGCTCTTAGAGCCCTGAACTGCCACATGTAGAAACTAAGAGACAGCCGTCCACTCACCAGGGTTCCGGTAAGGAGCCGCTGTCACTCAGAACCCATACCAACATATGCTTTTATATTCTGCCCTTTTCACATACCCCCAACTCTTAGGGTTCAGTATTTTTTTCAATGCAAACCCACTTCTAAAACCTGCACTTGACTAAATGTGTAATTAAAATGAGAGGTAAAAGAGAAGCTTCTGGAATGGTCAGGTACAGAGATGCCAACGGGTCAAAGTTCGAACTGGAGCACAGAGAAAGGACGAAGCCAACATAGAAAAGTTTAAAAGAGAAGCAAAGGTGTTGGGGATTTAGCTCAGTGGTAGAGCGCTTGCCTAGGAAGCGCAAGGCCCTGGGTTCCGTCCAAACTCCGGGAAAAAAAAAAAAAAAAAAGCAAAGCTGTCCCTTTACAAAGAATAATTTCTCGCTCCGTTAGAGTTGTCATTTTTATTCTCTAAGTTCAAAGACGTCCCACAAAAAGTCATGAGCGTACATATGTATGGAAGTGTCATGAATTCCATTATTCTGTAGGCTGGCAAATGGTAAGGACAATAACGACAGCTCGCTTTCACAGGTCAAATGCCTACTCAGCACTTCCAGTCAGCTGAGAGCCAGTTCTCTTTTCTGTCCTGAATGAGCAGAGCTCCCACCTGACCAGACCCCATCGCAGTACCTCACATCCTCAGGGGGTGATAGGAGAGACGCGGATGGCTCCCACACTGAGGCAGGTCTAACTCAGACAACCGCCTACCAGTCTCACCTTCCCAAGTCGGGCCAGCTTCACAGCGGCGAGATCCTTCGGGGACATGAATGAAGCCCGATCTCCCACCGGAGTGGCTCTGCTGTCCTTCCGTCAGCTCGGGTGCTCAGACTCACCAGAAAAGTCTACATGCTGATTAGGCCAATTTCAGGAACCTGGCACCAGGTTACTCAATTATGTTGGCATCGAACTGAAATAATGACCTGGCTTTTCCTAACTTTACTCTGGCAATCGAATCCCTCCTCTACCTTTGGTCAAGGCTGAGTACTTCTTAGTTGGCTATCAGTTGAAACCAAACCAAACCAAACCCAACCAAACCAAACCCAACCAAACCAAACCAAACAAAGCAAAATTAAGAAAGGCACCCTGGATGAACGGGTTGCCAGCTCAACTTAAAGTTGAAGGTAAAACTATTCCCTTCCACTGGGTCTGCACAGGGCACGCTCCCAACAGTCAATCAAGGATGTGGGCGGGGCTTGTGGATCCTACCCCTTACTGGTGAACTAATGCTGACTGACAGACTCTGGAAGGAGGAGCCACTGTCTCCACAGACTAAGCCCATCCCCAGGCTCCAATGGCTGTTTCCAATCCGAGGACCCCCACTGTACTGGTCAAACCCTGTGCTCCTGGAAAAGGCCAAGTGCACAGGGAACGGAAGGGACGCGAGAGAGGCTGAGAGCAATCGCCATGCGTTATACACATGTATGACTCTGTCAAAGAACATATTTAAAAGAACCATTCCCTACAGCTCAGCTGTCTTCATTTTTCTTGTTTGCTACACAGATTTTCTGCAATGTAAGTAACGATTTACAGAAAAAGAAAAGCTATTTATTGTAGGGGTGAACGCTCCAGAGACAGTCGTCCTCCGCACTCTGTTCTCAGGTGCAGAGATGGCGGACAGGAGCCCGGAAACTAGGGGAAATAGGCCAGGCTTTATCAGAACATCATTGCTCCGTGGGAGGTGCCTGGGAGCAGGTCCAGCTGAGCCTGGACTCCCGGTACTCAGAGGCTTGAGCCAAGAGGATAGTGAATTTGAGAGCAGCCCAGGCTTTGCAGGAGTTCTGGTCACTTTGTGATACATGATCAGAAGTGACTCAAAAAACCAAAGGGTGGTGTAGTACTTGCCTAGCGTGTCCTGGGTTCAAATCCTTGTCTCAAAAAAAAAAAAAAAGAAAGAAAGAAAGAAAAAAGAAAGAAAAGGTACACACTTCTACTGAACAATGTTGGGCATTAAGGAACTACAGCGGTTTTTCCATGGTTTGCCTATTTGGGGGGATGTGGGGGTTGAACCCTGGAGTATAAGCACATTAAGCTCATGCTCTGCCAAGTTACACTGTGCTCCGTGCTCTAAAAGGAAATATCACTAACCTAGGAAGGTTAGCATAGAGATCTCTAACGGATGCTTTGAAATGTTTTTTTTTTAATTACTATAAAATGTTTTCAAGGTCCTGCTAAGTAGTGCAGGCTATCCTGGGATTTGCCCAGGCCAGCCTCAAAATCCTACGTAATCATAATTCACACTTGGAAAACCGAGTCGCAAGCAGCTGAAGTAATATTCCCATATTTATCAAGTTAGTATGAGTAAGGACCCTGGACTTGAACTCAGGGCTTTCTGGGTGGCCACCTGGTGACACAGAAGCCACTGGAGGTGTTCCAGATTATCCCGAGGCCAGCATGTATGGGCATGTATGGCTAAGGCTACGCTACAAAGAGGCCGTCCGCTCTGATTCACAGGTGAACTCACCTTGCCTTATCTTCTGTGAGGTAACAAGTGGACAAATACCTTCAGACGGCTCCACATGACACATACAAACAAACCAGCTATGGCATGCGGAGCCGGGCAGACTAGAGCACCGGCTCTCCCCACTCTCTTACACAAAGCTCTGTGAGTCTATGAGATTTTGATACAGAAGTCCACATAGTCCCTAGGGCTTGACAAAATGTGCCCACGAGAAAGACCAAAATAGTAAGCTTTAAAGGACAAGTAAGATCCAAAGAAACTTGAGTGTGGAGAGAGGGCAGACAGGAGACGGGGGCTGGGGGTGGGGCAATACAATGAAGTAAAGGCAGCCAGACAGGAAACCACACAGAGAGAAAGGAGAGGTCTAAGTCACAGTTCACGTGACCAAACATCCAGTGTGGCCATCAGAGAAGACCTGGAATTCCTAGCCAGGGGGAAAGCACAGGGGCGGCACCTAAGTGCTCAGAAGCATTTACCCGTGGGGGCAGAGTAAGGGAGCAGGCTGGATTTCTTCAAAGGGCTGACACATCTTAATGAGTCATTTCCCAAGAGCTGACTCTCTTGACTCAATTACACTGCAATGAAAATGAGCAAGTTTGTGCATAATAGTTTCCAACGGCTGAAATTACTTTAGGGTAATTACAGAGGGCCAGTGAGATGGCTCAGTGGATAACGGCACTTGCCACCAGGCCGAAAGGACTGAGTTGATGGCCAAGACCCCTATGGTGTTAAGGTGAAAGCTGACTCCTGCAAGTTGTCCTCAGCGCTCCAGCGCCCACAGCACAAGTGTGTGCGCCTGTGCATACACAACACACACGCGCGCGCGCGCGCACACACACACAAACGCACGCACGCACGCACGCACGCACACGGAAGTACATTTGAAAGATCTATTACATGTTAGCAGTTTCCATTAAGTTCTTTGGATATTTCAAAGCCATTTCTCTATCAACAAAGTTTGATTCCGACAATCTAGTCTAAAATAGGCCTCTATAAACTTACTTACAAAACTAGCCAAGTTTCAACACCTCAAAAATCTACAGATGGGCAAGTCTGAACTGAAATCTCTCTACTTCTCACGAAAAATTTCGAAGCTGCTTCCCAGCTATCAGAACCGTAGGCCAACAGAATTCTTCCTTTGTTTCTCGGTGTAGTTTTGTGACATCACAGTGCTGCGTCAGCGGAGACACTCTCTGGAAACAAACTGACACCATTAAACCCATCTCCGTAAGTTCTCCTGGCCGCACGGATGCTCTGATCTAAGATCAAAACCTCTCTCTCCTGTTGACTCTGGGGACTTTAAGCCTTTTATTCGCTTTGCCTCCCACACCTGTAAAAAGCTGGCTTTGTCAAAAGCTCAGAACGCCTGCACACTCAGTTCACAATTTCTGTTCCTGTGGGCAACCTGTCCCATTGGTCTCTACTCCTAAGTAAAACTCAAGACGGATTACTCTCACTACTGTTTGTTGTTGCTGCTGCTGCTGCTGTTTTGAGACAGGGTTTGGGGTATACTGGGCGAGCCTGGAACTCGCTAGGGAGCTGACGTGATCTCCAACTCCTGATCTTCCAGAAGCTGGGGCTGCAGGAGAGCTCGCCATACCCAGGGCCTTCCTCCGACATCTCCACCACTATGTGACCGTAAGAGAGCACTTTGGGTTGCATATCTTTTAAATAAGTGAACCCTACCGTTTCAAGTGGGGGAAAAAAAATCCAATAAAACCTTCTTGTCCAAGAAAGTATAACTAAAAGCAAAACGGTCCTGCCGTTTTGTCTTTTTTTGTTGCTGTTCTACATGTGTTTGTTTGTTTGTTTGTTTGTTTGTTTGTTTGTTTGAGACAGGGCTTCGATAGGTGGTTCTGGCTGTCCCGGCACTTCCTGTGAAGACAAGGCTAACGTCAAGCTCGGAGCAATTCTCCTTCCTTGGCCTTCCGTGCCAGAATTACAGGTGTGGGACACCACGTTTCGGTTGTACTGTTTTTCTTTGCACATTTATTTGTGAGTGTGTTCTCTTCGAGTGCATGCCTGCATGCATGCACATGTGTGTGTGAATGTGCATGTGTCATATCATGAACATGGGGGCTGGATGTGTGTGGAGGTCGGGGAACTACTTTCAAGGGGTCCCGGGAATCAAACTCAGGTTGTCAGGCTTGGTGACCAGAACCTTCGCCTGCTGAGCTGCCTCCTGCCCTGTTTTCTTTCGTTCTATTCTTTTGAGATAGGGTCTCTCTCTTTAGCCCAGGCTGCCCTCAAACTCTTGACCGTTCTCCTGACTCAATCTCTCCCAGTGCTGGAAATACAGAAGGAAGCCACCGTACTCTGCTCACTGGGTCATAATGTCATGAGATTCAACGAACACGTGCTTGGACCCTACTGTGTGCCAGGCGCTAACTGGTTACAAACGTCTTTAGTCCCTACTATGCACCAGGTATTATACCAGTTACCGGGCGCAATGTGAAAAGGCAGAAGCAAGATCTTAGACCTTTCTATCTCAGAGCAGAAAAGGGAAGACAAACAGGGACTCTATAAAATGGGACAAAAAACAATGGGGAGATTTTTCAGATCACACTGGAAGCAGATTTTGGAATACTTGTATCAGCAGGTCAAGAGAGCTAAAGTTTCTGACGGACTTGGAAAAGACAAAGGGTCTAAAGAGATCTCCGGGAGATAGCAATCTGACCAGTTCTGACTAGATCTTACTTCCTCTATGAGAAACTCAGGTTCCTAAAGAAGGCTAACTAAATCCTGTTTTGGTAAATATTTTTAAAAATGGTGGAACCTTTTATTTCACACTAGTGCTGGCACTGTCCGGCCACATGGCATTTCGGGGTACTTTTATCTCAGCAGCTCTAGGCTGTCCCCAAGGACTCTCTGACCCAGGCAGTCTGAGAGCCGTTCCAGCGTGGCACCTAGAGTTAGTTCCGGCACCCGTGGGGCCATATGGAACTAACCATAATTTAGCTCTGGTTAGTATCTCTCCCAGTGGCTCTCTGCTAGCCTCGAACTCTCTGGTTCCAGGTACCCGGCAAAATCTAGACTCAAAAAACTGTAACTTAATAATTAGATTTATATGCTAAATTCTCAATCCACAACACATCCAAACAATAAACTCACAACCAAATGATAAAGATATAAACTGCCCACCTAGATGAGATCAATTGACCTATAGAAATCCATCCCTTAAGAAATATACATAACTACCTAGGGCCCTTTAAACCACCCGGATCTGGGTCATTGTCCTCTGTCTCCATCTTGATTCTCTCACTTTTCCTTCTCTCTTGCCTTACCAAAACTTTGTCCCCGCCTCACTTTTTTTTACTGTCCAATCATGGCCTTGACCTAACTTGTGCCAGCCCTCACCTGCACACAGACATCAACCTACAAATCCGGACAACAAGCCCTTAACCCTGCGATCCGGCAATGTCTATGTTCAACCTATTCTTGTTTTCTACTTTATTAACCTAGTGAGACAGTCTCAACGTAGCCCCGGCTGGCCTGGAACTTGCTATAGAGAACTGGCCTCAGACTCACAGAGACCTGCCACCTGCCTCTCAATACCGAGGTCTAAAGGCACATCTCGCCATGCCTGGTCTACTTTGATTTCTCAAGACATGTTGATCGCACAACTCTACATTGTTTGACCACCCACCATTAGGCGCTTAGAGGTGGAAAGATGACCTTGTGTACCGAGTTCTCCTCAGCCTGGGGGTCTTTGTTGTCTTGTTGTGTTTCGTTGAGAACAGGTCTCATGTAGCCCAGGCTTTTCCATCCTTTATAGCCAAGGAATGAGCTCAGTGAGGAAGAGGACTCACTTTTTGTACAGGCGTGAGGACCTGGCTTTGAATTCCCCAGGACCCATGCCAAAAAGCCAGATGTGGCCACACCTGCATGCAGAACCCCAACTCTGTGGAGAATGGAGGCAGAAGCTGGGGTTTGCTACCTGTCGGCAGATACCCAGGTTCACCAAGAGACCCTCAAGGGAGTAACACGGCAAGGCACCTTCGTGTAGCCACCCAGACATCTGCGCCCACCATATGCACACAGACACCAAAAATAAAATAAAAGAGGGAAGAAGAAACCAAGTTTGGGTTTAATCTTAGTTCTCCAGCTGGCTTCTACCAGAAATGAATTCTAGAGTATCTTACCGGAATTTTAAGTCTTGTTTAATTGCTTGAGTCCAATCTCAGTTTTTTTCTCTCTCTCTCTTTTTTTTTTAAGATTTATTTATTATGCATACAGCGTTCCACCTGCATGTGCACATGCAGGCCAGAAGAGGGCACCAGATCTCATTACAGATGGTTGTGAGCCACCACGTGGTTGCTGGGAATTGAACTCATGACCTCCGGAAGAGCAGACAGGGCTCTTAACCTCTGAGCCATCTCTCCAGCCCCAGTTTTTTTTTTCTCTTGATGTGATGTTGAACTCGGGACCCTTACACCTCAGCCTCCAGAGCGACTGACGCTATGGGCATCCTACCACACCTTGCTTGGTCTCAACTGTTGCTGCTGCTGAAGGCCTGGTGTCAAGCCCAGGGCCTGACACTATCTCTGCTAAGCTGTGACTGAGCTTTACCCTCAGGCCTGATCTCAATTTTACTAGGCTCTGGAGAGAGAAGGAGTAAATTAGCATATTGAAAAAAAAAAAAAACGGTCAACGGGATCAAATAGACCTACTCCTGGGTCTTAAGAGAGGCCATCATGGGGGCTGGAGAGATGGCTCAGTGGTTAAGAGCACTGACTGCACTTCCAGAGGTCCTGAGTTCAATTCCCAGCAACCACGTGGTGGCTCACAACCATCTGCAATGAGATCTGATGTCCTCTTCTGGTGTGTCTGAAGAAAGTGACAGTGTACTTATATATAATAAATAAGTAAATAAATCTTTAAAAAAAAAAAAAAAAGAGGTCATCATGGAGAAGCAAGGTGAGACAAAGGAAAGACGGAATGGGTCAGGCACGCAGCAGCACCGACCTTCCTGGCACTAGGAAGGCAGAAGCAAGTGGATTCCTGGCAGTGTGAGGTCAGCATGGTTTCAGGCCTGCCAGGGTTACAGTGAGACCCTGTCTCAAAAAGAAGCCTTTCTGTCTCTGTCTGTGTCTCCCTCCCTCTCTCGCTGTCCTCTGTCAACCCCCGCTCCCTTGCATTACCTCCTAGGCAGTCAGCCATATATAGAAGGAGCTGAATGTCTCCTCCTCAGCCACAGGCTGTCAGAAACACGGGCCATGAAACTCAAACGCTGTACATTTTGTGAGAGAAGTGCATGGCTGCCGAAGTAGCTGCTCGTGCTCTGGGTGAGGAGCGGAAGGGTTGTGTGGTCCGAATCGGTGGTGGGAATGACAAACGAGGTTTGCCCACCATGGCAGTGTGCCTGCCGTTCAGTCATGGCAGTCCTGTAACAGACCAAGAGGTGGAGAGAGGAAGCGCTAATGTGTTTGAGGGTGCAGGGCAGATGAGTTGGTTACTGCAAAAAGAATTCTTATTGCAAGAAGAGAGCAGTTTCCCTGGGCTGCAGCTTAGTGGTTGGGGCTCAAAAGAGCTAGGAGGATCCGAAAGTCTTTCAGTGTGCTGCCATAAAGCCCTTACACCAAGAAGGAAAGAAGCCTTTGGGACCAAGGCACCCAAAATTCAGCATTCTCACTGCACGCGTCCTGCAGCACAAACAAACGTATCGCTCTGAAGAAACGATGCTCGAAGGCAAACAAGGAGGCACGGATCGCCAAGTGATGCAAGCTCTGCTCAATGAGAGCTTCCACTTCTGAGTCAAGAATACACATGTATGTACATACATGTAGATATATACATATATGTTTACATGTATGTTCTTTTTTTCTTTTTTTCTTTTTTTTCGGAGCTGGGGACCGAACCCAGGGCCTTGCGCTTGCTAGGCAAGCGCTCTACCACTGAGCTAAATCCCCAACCCCTACATGTATGTTTTTTAAAAAGAGCAAATACTGATCCAATCTTGGGGGTAAGAAGAAGGAACTGAATGAAGGAAGGCTTTTCCCATTTTTCCCACTCAGATTTTTCTTTGGAGAAAAATCTCTGGACTTTCTACAATATTACCTTCAATTATTTCTTACTCGTGCTTTCTCTCTCCATCTTCTGACCCACGCTTTCTTACATATAGCAAGTTTTGCTCAAATCTAGAACATTCCTTTTTTAATTTTATTTATTTTTTTTGAGGCAGGGTCTCTCTACATAGCCCTGGCTGTAGACCAGGCTGACCCCAAATTCAGAGAGGTTAGCAAGCCTCTGTTCCCACCAAGCCTGGCTAAAACATTCTTCAATACCATGCTTACCCGTCCTGTCCCTTAACTCAAAACTCCCATTTCCTTAGTAGCTGATCAGGAAGAAAGGAAAATGACTAAATCCACCAACATCAAAGTTAAACTAGATGGGGCTGCTCTTCCTGGGGACCCACATGGAGCTCCCATGACTCTCTATGCTCATTTCTATGTATTTCAAGGGTAAATAAACGTCACTGCTGTGACTTCACAGAGGTAAGAGGTCCCTAGAAAAATCCACTGCATAAATCAGACCATAATTTCCCAAGGATGAGGTGTGAAGGATGGCATAGACCTTTAATCCCAGCACTAGGGAGGCAAAAGCAGGTGAATCTCTGGGAGTTCAAAGCCGGCCTGGTCTACTTAGTGAATCCCAGGACAGCCAGGGCTACATAGGAGAGACACTGTCTCAGAAAACGAACCCCTAAAACAACCAGAAATCAACTCCCCCAAACCCATCAGTTTTCATTACCACCTATTTGTAGAAAATTTGGGGTTTGGGGTGATTTTCTTTATTTGTAAGAGTTTCACTAGGTAGCCCTGGCTGGCCTTAAATCCACAGAGATTCAGTGCTAGAAGCACAGACCTGTACCACTATGCCCAGTTTACAGACAGCCTTCCTCAAGGAGAAGTACCAAAGCTGCAGGGAAGGAAAGCTTCCTCAAGGAAAGCTGCAGGGAGCAGAGCGTACCTGAGGAACAGCCAATAACAGATAGAGGTTTATACCTTCACTGCTTATCAAGCTCCTCAGGTAAATCAAAGAAAGAACACACTGAGGTTCCAATGATGTTGTCAGCTGAACTCTGAGGGAGGCCATGGGGAGACACAGAATGGTTAGCTTATGTGCTTTCTAGTGTCCAGGTTGGAGGACAAGACCAAGCTGTCCCTCATCCACTTGACATCGGTTGTCTCTCCGCTATTTCTCCTTGGAAATCTTTAACCTTCCTCTTTCCTATAAAGTTCCTGAAACTTGATAGCCTATGTTTAAACAGTAACAGATTTCCTTGCATGACCAAACTACTCAGCCTCCTCCTCTTAGGACCACCCACACCTGTTACAAATTGCATCTTCCGCAAAGAACCTTGCCGAGCCAGTTTGGTTGGAACCCTCTCCCCCAGTATGTGATGAACTGGGTCTGGATCCTTATTCTTGGTGTCCCATGGCTAGGCCCATCTTCAGGAGGAATCATTTTAAGATGATTTTCCCAGAATCCTCCTCTCTAGGGATGCCAACCTTTAGCACTTTTCTACCCACTGCCCCACCCCTGCCCTTCACTTGTGCATTTCTGCTCCTCCACACCACAGTCAGGGTTAAGTCCCATCTCCTTCCCCAGTGCCAAACCCATTGTCATAGCCCTTATACTGCTACAGTGGCCTTAAAAGTTCTTCACCGTACAAGCTTCATTAAATACTTTTTTCTTTAGTAGCAATTAGAGCCATGGAGAAAAGAACTCGAGTTCAGAGAAATGCCATCTCTCCTAGTAACTTTGGAAAGAAAGACCTTAGGCTGCATTTGTACATACACAGAAATCACCCATGTAGAAAGCATCTTGACAGGGGCTGGGGATTTAGCTCAGTGGTAGAGCACTTACCTAGGAAGCGCAAGGCCCTGGGTTCGGTCCCCAGCTCTGAAAAAAAGAACCAAAAAAAAAAAAAAAAAAAAGAAAGCACCTTGACATTCAGTCCCAGGTGACCCTTAATCTCAGCTCCAGTAAAATGTTTTTCACTTGGGGTGCCAGTACTTGGGAGGCAGAGGCAGGAGGATTGCTGCAAGCTCAAGGCCAGCCTGATCTAAATAGTGAGTTCCTGGCCAGCCGGGGCTACACACACACACACACACACACACACACACACACACACACACACTCATGGGGGGAGGGGAGGGGGAGGGGAGGGGAAAGGGAAGGGGGAGGGGGAGGGGGAAGAGTAAGGGGAGGGAGGGGAGGGGGAGGGGGGGAAGAGTAAGGGGAGGGAGGGGAGGGGGAGGGGAGGGGGAGGGGGAAGAGTAAGGGGAGGGAGGGGAGGGGGAGGGGGAAGAGTAGGGAGAGGGAGGGGGGAGAGAGGGAGAAACTGACTCTACCTCAAAAAGGCAAACACATTATCTACCATCCACATATATGATAATTGCAATAGAAACTACCCGGACTAAAAGAGGAAAAAACCTTCTTACTGGGAAACACATGGGATTCTGTTCTATGTAACCCAACACAGGTTATTTGTAGCTAACAATAAGTGAAACTTTTCAAACATAAACTCTACAAAAACACCAACTAAAGTCCCAGCAGGAACCCCAGGACCACACCTCCTGTGGCTTTTCTCAAGAAAGCCAAATAAATAGTAAAAATAATCACAACAAAATGCCAAAAATGACCAGGTAAAAGGGTAAAGCATTATTAAAGATTCAAATACCACTTAATTATATTTTTATGCAAATTTGCCAGTACCAGTAAGAAATCTAGAACTTTTCCTAAAACGAATAAGACAACTCAATAACAATAACAAAAAGTCAAATAAAACAGCAAAAAATAGGGTCCGAGGATCTAAACAGATATTTTCCCAAAACAGATACACGCATGGCCAATAAGCATAGAAAGGCTTTTTAATCTCTGGTCTGAAATGCAAAATAAAACCAGGAAAAGATATCAAGTCACACCCACTAGGATAGCTTTAAAAAAAAAAAACTAGTAGAAAATAACGTGTTAGCAGTTTAAGGAAGATGCAGACCGCATAAACTTTGGTGGAGTATTAAATGTAGCAACGACTTTGATTAAAGTCTAAAAGTTTCCCCAAAATGTTAAGCACCAAGCAACTCCACACCTATGTTCGGGGACTTTAAAACGCACATCTACAGACAGTCTAGCAGCATCATATCCAATGGCTGAAAAGTAAAAAGCTATGCAATTTCATTAATGGGTGAACGGGTGTGGTAGTGACACACCACATATCAGTCATTCAGCTCTAAGAAAGTACAGAACAGATGCACAATAATTACAACATGAATGAGCTTTAAAAACATTAAGCTACGTGAAGGAAGCCAGACAAAAAGCCACAGACACATTGGTGGGGTGTGGCACAAGTCTGTGTGAGATCACTACTTGGGAAGTTGAGGCAAGAGGACCGAAAATTCAGATTAGCCTGAACTATAAGGGGAGAGCCAAAGTCTTGTCTTTAAACGGAGGTGGGGAACCACAAATACTGTATGGTTTCATTAGTGTCTCCAAAGAGCAAATGCATAGGAACAGAAAAATTAGTGGTTTCCAGTGGGTTGGGGCAGTGGGGGGGGGGGGGGAATGGGTAACAAGCAACTAAAAGGTATAGGGTTCCTTTGGAAATAAAAAAAAAAATTACCTGAACAGTGGTGACAGTTACAAAACTAGATGGATACATGAAAAGCCACCTTTTAGAAGGAAAAGTAGCACGTATGCTACATGACGCTTCGGTCAACAAACGTCCATTTACAAAAAGATGACAGCCGGGCACTATACCTGAGAATGTAATATATAAGTAACGCACAAACATGCCAGCTTTCTCCATAAATGGGCACCGAGGCTTCTTAAATTTGAGGCATACTGTGCATCCATCCATAAAGCCATAAAGGGTGGCGACGCTGCTGAGCCCCAAAGCAGGGGTGAGCGCAACCCGGCTCGCAGCATCTGCATCCGAGCTCACCTTCCTCCATCCCTCGGCGCGCGCCCTGGGTCACCACCGCCAGAACCCGGCGCGGAGCCCGAGGCTAGCGGCAGGCAGGGCTGGATAGAGTCGGGCGGCCTCGGGTCCCGCCGGCCCAGGTTCCAGCGTCCGGCCGCAACGCCGCCCTCCCACACCCAGCCGAGCCGCAGCCTCCGCTCCCTCCGTGACCGCCTACGCCGAGCCCAAGAGCGGCGACGCCCCGGGGGTCCGTGAGCCCGGCCCAGCCCCGCGGGCCCGCCGCGCCTCCTCGCCGCCTCTGACAGTCGCCCCACGCCCGCGGCCACTCGCGCGCCCCGCCCCGCCCCGCGCACGCGCGCAGCCGGCCCGGACCCGCCGGGCGCCGCTGATGTGGCCGCCCGGAGGCTACCGGGATCCGTGGCCGCGCCCCGGCAGCCGCCCGCTCGCCCGCTCGCCCTCCTGCCAGCTCTGACTCTGGCTGGCTGGTTAGCTCAGGCTGCCCCGCGCATCCTCCCAGCCGCATCCCAGCCCGCGCATCCTCCGCTCACCGCTCCGTCAGCCCCGGGCCTCGGCGGGGGTCCAACTCGCGTTCCTTGCGGACCGGAATGAAACCGAGGACGTGGGAGTCGTTCGTTGAGCGCTTCTGGGAGGCCAAAGGACGGGGAGGAGACGTGCGGGCAGCGCGTCACGCCCTCCTAGCGACTGGCAGGGTCAGAGCCAAGTGCACGACGCTGCCTAGCTGAGCTTTGCAGTTTGCCCACACTCGAGTTTGGGAGCCGAGGTAGACTTGAGCCAGAATTTGCCCAGGAAAACCGGGCAAATAGCTTCAATAACAATTTGTTAAGTACCTATTAAGTGCGGTTCAGCTAGTGGGACTCCACTCTCCCACTATGCAAAGGTGTGAGGTGCAAGGCACTGACTCCTGGGGAAAGCTGATCATTTTGATCCTGAAGCTATTTTAGGGGTCAGACCAAAGTTTTCACAGCGGTGATTTAGCACCTTTTCAGATGGGAAAAGGGAGGACACACACACACACACACACACACACACACACACACACACAGAGAGAGAGAGAGAGAGAGAGAGAGAGAGAGAGAGAGAGAGAGAGAGAGAGACTTCCATGGTGGCACCCACTTAGCAAGTTCCAGGAAAGCCAGATTTACATAGTGAGACCTTGTCTCAAAACAAACCAAAACCAAAACCAAAAACATTTTCTTGTGGGTTTTTCTTTTTCTAGAAGACGGTCTCTCTGTGCAGCCCAGATTGGCTTTTAAACTCCATTCTGTTTTTTGAGACTGTCACACTGTGTGCGGCTCTGGCTGGCCTGGAACTTGATATGAGGACCAAACTGCCCTTGAATTCACAGAGGTCTGCCTGCCTCAGCCTCTCAATGCTGGGATTGAAGGCGTGCAGCAATCTCCAATCTGCCCTCAAACTCTTACCCCTCCTGTTCTGGAATTACAGGTATGCACTGTTTCGCCCAGCCCTAGAACACATTTGGGGTGGCGTGTATAAGACTAGAGAGATGATTACTACTGCTCTTGCAATAGGACACAAATTTAGCTCCCAGCACCCACCTGAACACACGCACACGCACGCACTCACGCACGAAACGCCAGCTCGGCTGGACCCAATGTCTTCTTCTGGCTTCCACAGGCATTGATTGGCATTCAAGAGCACACACCCAATCCCTACACACACATATACGGTAATTTAACATCTTTAAAGGATTTTAAAATACCTTTAGGAATGAGAGCTTTACTATGAAGAACACGGGTGCTGACTAAAAATTACAGGGAGTCACTATTTTGGTTTAGGATTCAAAATGGAGTCACTTACCACTAACCAACTGCTTCACCTTCCCAGAAACCTGTTTGAATTGCATGATGTTGAAGCTGCCTCTGCCTTAATCTTTACACAGGCAACCTGGTACTGAGTCTTCCATTGTTTCCCCGTCCCTATCTTACAAGGGAAGGAACTTTCCAACGCCCAGTCTGCTCCTGGGTTTCTTGTCCCCACTTTCTTCGGCCCCTTTGTGTCTGTGAAGGAGACCTCTACCTACCTCACTGGAACGCTCATTCTATTTTGTGAAATGAACTATGGCCCAGTTCTACAATCAGAAGATAAAGTCAATTTAAAAACCCTTAAACTAGACAGTTGCAATTTTTGTCCTGTGACGTGAGAGAGCTGCAATTACATTCATTTCCAGATGTCTTCACTTTGATTTAAAGACTGTCTTAGTTAGGGTTTTATTGCTGTGAAGAGACACCATGACCGCAGCAATTCTTATAAAGGAAAACATTTAACTGGGGCTGGTTCAGAGGTTCAGTCTGTTATCATCATGGCAGAAAGCATGGTAGCTTGCAGGCAGACTCGGTGCTGGACAGGGACCTGAGAGTTCTACTGGCGTTGCTTGAACATCAGAGACCTCAAAGCCCACACCCAGTAACACACTTCCTCCACCAAGGCAACACTTCCTAATAGTGCCACTCCCTATGGGCCTATGGGGCCATTTTATTCAAACCACAACTACATCTTAATAGAAGGTAATTAGTGGCTCCAAAAAGGGTTAGCAAGTTTAACAGGTTAAGTGCATCTCCTGGGTTCCCCGGCTCAAGGAGCCTCTTAAAATTCCCACTCAAAAACACCCATCCAGAGCTGGATGTAATTGGTGCACGCGTTTAATCCGAGCTCTCAGGGAGCAGAGGCAGTAGATCTCTGAGGTTGAGGACAGCCTGGTCTCCTGAGTAAGTCCCAAGACAGAAACCCTGTCTCAAATAGCAACAAACTACCCATCAGAAGCCAACCTCTGCCATTTTTCCTGAGAAAGCTGGAGGTGTCACGCGCCCTCCATCTCAGACAGTGGACTGAGGAATGTCGCTTTCTGTTTACGTGCACTCTTCATTCTGTACGCCACAGTGTGATGTGGAGTTCTAAAATGTGTGGAGCTTCAACTAGGAACTCAAATTGAAAATCGAGTTGTCATCCTGAAAATAACTCACTAAGTTCGGGGGTCGAGGCAGCCCCTTCTGTACAGGTACTGGGACACACGGGCAGCCGGAATCACGGGTCCCACTTCAGCTCTTGCCTAAGTGCTGGCAACTTCGAATGTGAAGCAAGTGGCTTAGAGCTGGAGCGAGGCAGGCAGTGATCACTGCTTGGAATGATGGCTGGGAGTGATAGACGCTGACAAAAGAGCCTGTCTTCCGTGGAGTAAAAGATCTCTCCTTGAGGAAATGACATTTGATCTGAGCCTGATGAATGAAAAGTTGGACGGACAACAAAGAGGCGAGTATGAGTTACTGCGTCCCAGGGAACACAGATCCATTACCTCAAATGACACGCTCCAGCCTGAAAGAGGTTACATAAATTTCTGTAGTCACCGAGGAACAGAAATTCACAAAGCAATACATTTACCAACGCATATGGAGCACTGGAGAGATGGGCTCCAGCACGGCACAGCAGGCAAATCTCTCTCAGATGTTACCTCAGAGCATGCTCAGCTATATGTGGTCCAGGGGTCTGAGGTCGGCTATATGTAGTGGTAGACTCTGAGAAATGTGTATACACACACAGACACACCTATGTACACGGACATAGTGACATATACATCTCTCTCGTTTGGGACAAAGCATGCAGTGTTTACCCTATTGTGTTTTATTGAGTGTTAACGATTTCCAGTTACATTCATCTTCCTGCAAATATCATGACTTATGTCTTTTGTGTGTGTGTGTGTGTGTGTGTATGTATGTGACATGTCTGAGGCTGAGGCAGGGTCTATGTCTTTGTAGTTATAGTGTGTGTGTGTGTGTGTGTGTGTCTGTGATGTGTCTGAGGCAGGGTCTGTGTCTTCATAGTTATGGTGTGTGTGTGTGTGTGTGTGTGTGTGTGTGTGTGTGTGTCTGTGATGTGTCTGAGGCAGGGTCTGTGTCTTCATAGTTATGGTGTGTATGTATGTGACATGTCTGAGGCTGAGGCAGGGTCTATGTCTTTGTAGTTATAGTGTGTGTGTGTGTGTGTCTGTGATGTGTCTGAGGCAGGGTCTGTGTCTTCATAGTTATGGTGTGTGTGTGTGTGTGTGTGTGTGTGTGTGTCTGTGATGTGTCTGAGGCAGGGTCTGTGTCTTCATAGTTATGGTGTGTATGTATGTGACATGTCTGAGGCTGAGGCAGGGTCTATGTCTTTGTAGTTATAGTGTGTGTGTGTGTGTGTGTGTGTGTGTCTGTGATGTGTCTGAGGCAGGGTCTGTGTCTTCATAGTTATGGTGTGTGTGTGTGTGTGTGTGTGTGTGTGACATGTCTGAGGCAGGGTCTATGTCTTCATAGTTATGGTGTGTGTGTGTGTCTGTGTCTGTGTCTGTGTCTGTGTGTGTGTGACATGTCTGAGGCAGGGTCTATGTCTTCATAGTTATGGTGTGTGTGTGTGTGTCTGTGTCTGTGTCTGTGTGTGTGTGACATGTCTGAGGCAGGGTCTATGTCTTCATAGTTATGGTGTGTGTGTGTGTGTGTGTGTGTGTGTCT
Organism: Rattus norvegicus; assembly: GCF_021556685.1. NCBI lineage: Eukaryota > Metazoa > Chordata > Mammalia > Rodentia > Muridae > Rattus > Rattus norvegicus. The sequence goes on along the minus strand of NC_141540.1, from coordinate 30,049,169 downwards.
GTGTCTGTGTCTGTGTGTGTGTGACATGTCTGAGGCAGGGTCTATGTCTTCATAGTTATGGTGTGTGTGTGTGTGTCTGTGTCTGTGTCTGTGTGTGTGTGTGACATGTCTGAGGCAGGGTCTGTGTCTTCATAGTTATGGTTTTGTGTGTGTGTGTGTGTGTGTGTGTGTGTGTCTGTGATGTGTCTGAGGCAGGGTCTATGTCTTCATAGTTATGGTGTGTGTGTGTGTGTGTGTGTGTGTGTGTGTGTGTCTGTGTCTGTGTCTGTGTGTGTGTGACATGTCTGAGGCAGGGTCTATGTCTTCATAGTTATGGTGTGTGTGTGTGTGTGTGTGTGTGTGTCTGTGTCTGTGTCTGTGTGTGTGTGTGACATGTCTGAGGCAGGGTCTGTGTCTTCATAGTTATGGTTTTGTGTGTGTGTGTGTGTGTGTGTGTGTGTGTGTCTGTGATGTGTCTGAGGCAGGGTCTATGTCTTCATAGTTATGGTGTGTGTGTGTGTGTGTGTGTGTGTGTGTCTGTGTCTGTGTGTGTGTGACATGTCTGAGGCAGGGTCTATGTCTTCATAGTTATGGTGTGTGTGTGTGTGTGTGTGTGTGTGTGTGTGTGTGTCTGTGTGTCTGTGATGTGTCTGAGGCAGGGTCTATGTCTTCATAGTTATGGGGTGTGTGTGGGTGTGTGTGTGTGTAAGAGAGAGAGAGAGACAGACAGACAGACAGACAGGCAGGCAGACAGACGCGTGTCTGAGGCAGGGTCTCTGCTTTGCATCTTTGTTTTGCCTTTGTCAGCTTAACATAAGCTAGGGTCATCCGAGAAGAGGGAACCTCAGCTGAGCAAATGTCTCCATCAGATTTACCCCCAGGCAAACCCGTGGAGCATTTTCTTGATTGACAGTTGATGTTGGAGGGCTCTGCCCTCTGTGGGCGGTGCCTCCCCTAAGCAGGTGGCCCTGGGTTATATAAGAAAGCAGGCTGAGCAAGCCAGGGGAGGAAGTGAGTAAGCCCAATTCTTCCACGGCCTCGGCTTTAGTCCCAGCCTCTAGGTCCCAGCCCTGCTTGAGTGCCTGCTCTAGGATGTGTGAGCCTAGTAAACCTCCCTCCCCAAGCTGCTTTTGTCCATTTTTTTCCTACAGCAATAGAAAGTAAACTAGTAAGCCTCGCTAATCAGGGAGGTCTAGAGATGTGTCTGCCCTCCCTGCTATTCAAGTGTGGGGCCATGCAGCTATGTCTGACTGGCTTTTTATGTGGGTGCTTAGGCTTTGAGCATGGGTCCTTTTGCTTTCACAGCAACACGTTTACCTACTAAGCCAACTCCTAAGCCCCTTGTTTTGTCTGTTTGAGATAGGATGTAAGGCTGGAAGTGAGTCTTGACTACCAGGAGACCCCCAAGTGAGACACGAGAGCACAGTTCAATGCAAATGCAAGAGGCTTATTTTTTTCTGGTGCGTTGGTGTCCACCTTCAATCAAGCCCTTCATGGCAAGTGACTGGAAGCAACCCCGTATGGCTATAACAGGCAGTTTTTATACTTTTTAGGGGGTACAGGTTACATCAGCTACAGTTTAAACTTATTGGCTAAGCATATTGACCTTTGAATCTATTGGCTAGCAAGCATAGGACGTGCATTCGAACTCTATCTGGGACCAGAGGGTCAAGTGACTATCAGTACATTCTGTGGTTTTTCAAGAATGTCCCTGCTCCTCCCTGTGTCCCTGTGGTTGGAGAATGGAACTCGGCCTAGCCTTGACCCAAGGCGGGAAGCTGGTACTTGGCCTAATCTTGATCTGAGGCAGTGGGTGTGAAGCTGGCGAGAGCCCTTAGGGTCCTTCACAGGAGCCCCATAACCTACCTACTTTCTACCAGGCCAAGCCTCTTAATAGCTCTTACACTTCAGTAAGAACTAGGATCCTTCGGGGTCTCTATACATATCAATATACTAGGCTGGCCTTAAACTGACGGCAATTCTCCTGCCTCAGCCTCTCAAATACTGAGACCACAGATGAGTACCACCATCTGCGGCTTCTGAAGAGTTTAGTAATCGGGAGAGTGCTGCGTGAGAGAAAGGGGAAGATTGTTGGCTATTGGAAGGACCAAGAACTCTCAAGATAAGACTGACTTTTGACTTACAATGTTGCTTCTCTGCAGAATCCCAAGGTTCCAGCCAGCCAAGGCCAAGCCCTCTCCGGAGTAGCTTCTTCAGATAGCTTTTGTTCACTGGGAAGTCAGAAGGGGACAATTCGAGCTGTTTTGGATATGCTGAGTTTGATGATGTCACTAAAGTCAAAATGTTGGCTATGAATTTGGACAATGAGCCTGGAAACTTAAAGTCTCCATGACAATATGCAAGGATCTGCTGCTGAGGTCAACTCCCAGAGTAGAGATGTGGACTAAGGTGGAGTCCAAAGCAAACTTTAAGAGGGCAGCACGTAACGAGACTTGCCTGTGACGTATTTACTTCTAAACTTTAGAGAAGGCCTGAAGGGAAGCAAGGGAGCTCCAAGCCTTGCTGTATAAGATACTTGGAGGAGATCATGTGGCTCACCATATGAAGATGACATTATAATTAAAGGGGTAGCTGATGATTAAACTGTCGGGGGTTGGTCTGATGCTGTCATTATTCAGATGCTAGATTCTGTACCCCAAGACTTGGTTGCTGAAGATGGGCAAATTCTTACCGGCCTTCTTTGTGCAAACCTTGCTTCCCTATTGGTTAAATACAAATGGCTAGAGCCAATTTCTGGAGGGAATAGAGGTAGGGCTTTCAGTTACCTGGCTAGGGGAGTCTCAGAGCAAGGCGGGAGGGGTGGGGGGGGGAAGAGGAGGTCTCCATTAGTCTTGATGGACCCGAAGCACACGCCCAAGTAAAATGCCTCCCAGGACACCAGACTGCTGGAGCAGAAATAGCCCAGGAAAACTCAAACCGCAAGTATTTGGGGAGCACAGCTGGGGAAGTAGCCAGTCTAGTTAAGAGAATTAGATTATGGGTAATCCCCCCAGTAATTATGCAGAGCCTGGCAAATAAATCACAGTTTCAGTCTCATTCATTTGGAAGACAGATAGAAATAATAATTTACATTAAACCTGAAGCAAGTAAACTGTCCCAGTAAACATGGTCAGGCTGAGCCAAGCCAAATGAGGAGAGGAGGGAGGGAAGGGGGGAGAACGGTGAGGAGGGAGGGGAGAAAGGAGAGGAGGGAGGGGAGAGGAGGGAGGGGAGAAAGGAAAGGAGAGAGGAGGGAGGGTAGGAGGGAGAGGAATGAGGGGAGAGGAGGGAAGAGAAAAAGGAGAGGAGGGAGGGGAGAAGGGAGAGGAGAGGGGAGAGAAGGGGGAGGAGAAAGGAGAGGAGGGAGGGCAGAGAAGGGAGGGTAAGAGGGAGAGGAGGGAGGGGAGAGGAGGGAGGGGAGAAAGGAGAGGAGGGAGGGGGAGGAGGGAGGGGAGAGGAGGGAGGGGAGAAAGGAAAGGAGAGAGGAGGGAGGGTAGGAGGGAGAGGAATGAGGGGAGAGGAGGGAGGAGAAAAAGGAGAGGAGGGAGGGGAGAAAGGAAAGGAGAGAGGAGGGAGGGTAGGAGGGAGAGGAATGAGGGGAGAGGAGGGAGGAGAAAAAGGAGAGGAGGGAGGGGAGAAGGGAGAGGAGAAAGGAGAGGAGGGAGGGGAGAGAAGGGAGGGTAAGAGGGAGAGGAAGGAGGGGAGAGGAGGGAGGGGAGAAAGGAGAGGAGGGAGGAGAGAGAAGGGAGGGGAGAAAGAGGAGGGAGGAGAGAAAGGAAAGGAGAGAGGAGGGAGGGTAGGAGGGAGAGGAATGAGAGGAGAGTAAGAAGGGTAAGAGGGAAAGGAAGGAGGGGAGAGGAGGGAGGAGAAAAAGGAGAGGAGGGAGGGGAGAAAGAGGGGGTAGGGGAGAGGAGGGAGGGGAGGGAGGGGAGAGAAGGGAGGGGAGAAGGGAGAGGGAGGGGAGAAAGAGGAGGGAGGGGAAAGAAGGGAGAGGAGGGAGGAGAAAGAAGGGAGAGGAGGGAGGGGAAAGAAGGGAGAGGAGGGAGGGGAAAGAAGGGAGAGGAGGGAGGGGAGAGAAAGGAAGGGAGAAGGGAGAGGAGAGAGGGGAGAGGAGGGAGGGGAAAGAAGGGAGAGGAGGGAAGGGAGAGGAGCCCCTGACCAAGATGGGAAGCCAGGGCCAAAAGACTGGCCAAGAGAGTAAAGGGTAGACCAGAAGGGCCAGGTAACAAAAGTTACTGAATTCTATGGGAAAGGGTAACCCAGCCCCTGGGCTGGAGCTGTTTAGGGTAGGGGGCAGGGTTTGCCAGCCATACCCTGTAACAGGTAGGGACTGAGGGATGCTGGGAGAACCTGATGGCCAGTGTCTGCTTTGATACGTTGATGGACACTTGTTAGCCAGTTGTCCAGGGTTTGAGACCTAAAGTCCCAGTCTTTCTGTGTTGATGATAAATGGTAAGAAGAGATGCCATTTTTCTATGACTAACTCCTGCTGACACTGGGGAATCGTTGGTAGGGACAGAAGAAAGCTGGAATGTTGGCCAAGGCCAGGAAGAGAGGGGGAGAGAGGAGTGAAGTCTGCTTTGCTTGATGTCCCTGTTCTCAGGACCATCGGGGGCGAGGGCAGTGCAGTCCTCTTTGTAGCATTGGAGCTGTGACGTAGATTCCAAAGGGACACCTGGAGCCGATCTGAACTCTTCTGGGATGTGGTGGACTAGGTCAGAAGGTAAAGTTAAGGAGTTTAGGGGAAACTTCTTATTTTGCATGTAAATTTGAAACCTTTAGGCCTATGATCCTGGTAGCTGAGGGAGATGAGTTCCAAGACCAGAGAAAAGGGAGAGACGCCATCCTCAGTAATAGGCAGCAGGTGGGGAAACTCAGGCTTGGTTGACAGGAGTTCTTACCTGGAGTCCGTCTGTCTGACCTGTGAGAGGCGGATTCAAGTTGATCCTTCGAAGCTTGTAAGAATTTTCTTTACGTTTTCAAAAGGAGATAAAGCTTTCGGATATGTTAGCGTTACCACTGTCTGTACTCTACCAAAATCCGCAGTTAGAAAAGGCAGCCGACTCACACCTTTGAGTCATAGTGAAAGTTTGGGGACCCAAAAAGTGATTTTGAGTTAAAAGCATTAACAGTCTTTACAGATGGCTGGTTTATGGGTGTGTGTGTGTGTGTGTGTGTGTGTGTGTGTGTGTGTGTATGTGTGTGTGTGTGTGTGTGTGTGTGTTAGCATAGTGAGAAGCAATTTAAGTCTATACTTAGAAAACAACCAAAGGAGGTTGGGGATTTAGCTCAGTGGTAGAGTGCTTGCCTAGCAAGCACAAGGCCCTGGGTTCGGTCCCCAGCTCCGGGAAAAAGAAAAGAAAAGAAAACAAAAGAAAGAAAACAACCGGAGCTCAGCGGTTAAGAGCACTGACTGCTCTTCCAGAGGTCCTGAGTTCAAATCCCAGCAACCACATGGTGGCTCACAACCCTCTGTAATGGGATCCGATGCCCTCTTCTGGTGTGTCTGAGGACAGCAACAATGTACTCATCTATAATAAATAAATCTTAAAAAAAAAAGAAAGAAAAGAAAACAACCAAAGGAAAAGTTAAATCGGGGTTGGGGATTTAGCTCAGTGGTAGAGCGCTTGCCTAGGAAGTGCAAGGCCCTGGGTTCGGTCCCCAGCTCCGGAAAAAAGAACCGGAAAAAAAAAAAAGTTAAATCTTGAGCTCGTGACTATGATATCAGAAGTCTTTGCCAGTGGTGAATTAATAACTTACCAGAACTCCATTGATTCACGGTAACACTCTGAACTTTTGAAGTCTTAATCTAATACTAGCACAGAGGGAAAGGCATCCGAGACATTTTTTATTGTGTTTACATTTCTTAGATCACTTTCCTATATCACTTGCATGAACTTTAAGCCCTTCCCCCTCCGCCATCCAGCCATTCATCATGAGGCACAGGTGGTTGGTTGCCGAGAACAGCCATTGCAAAGAAAGTTTCTTTAAATAGAAGAACAGTAAGGAGTTCCTTTGAAGTCTGCTTTGTGAGTTTATTCCACGTCAGAGTCCGGTAGCGGGCTCGGCTGAAGACCCAGTGGTAGCTCTAGGAAAGGGAGGCCTGAGGCCTGACATTTTACCTGTGAAGAGAAGGCAGCTGTTGCCCTGAGGGAGGAGCTGGGTGCTTGGAGGTGTTATTAAACTGACAGAGCTACAGTTAGTCAGCCAACCCTGTCAGAGATCTGAGAAGGATGAATTATAGCAGGAGGAGGTATAAGCCAATGGTTTATGTGTCAATTAAAATGACAGAGGCTTCCCGTTACCTAGACCGTTGTCTTAGCCCTGTGTGGTCTCGCTGGCTTTGTTGGGGGCAGTGGCAGGAGATTCCCAGCCGATGCCTAGCAGCTAATCATCAGTGGCCACACAGCAGCAGGCCTTCCGCCATCAGACCCAGGTCTGATAGATTTTTTTTTTTTTTGACAATATACATACAGAACAGCAAACACCTTTATTACACGAGCTATGGCAGTTTATTTGCCTTTCCGGGCTTTGATCTTCCGCAGATAGAACTCCAGCTCCTTGCCTTCGAGCACATAGCCATCTGCTCTGCCACACTGGCCTGGTCTTGAGGCAATACAGGCGAGAAGCTTGCCCTGCTGGAACTGCTCCTCCAGAAGACTGCTGATTTTGGCATTCTTTTTCCTTTCATCATATTTCTTTTGAATTTTCTTTGATCGTTTTTTGTTTAAAATCTCTTCCTCCTCAGGAGTCAGCTTGGCCCCCTTCTTGCGGCCCAGGGGTAGTGCATAGTGGGACTCGTACCACTGTCGGTACGGTGTGCTGTCAATAAGCACAGTGCAGTTCTTCGCCAGGGTCTTGGTGCGGACGAGCTCGTTATTGGATGCATCGTAGACAACATCAATGATCCTTGTTTTGCGAGTACAACACTCAGAGCTCCAGGAAAAGTTCCCCACATCCAATCTCAGAGCACGATACTTCTTATTGCCTCCTCGAACTCGGACTGTGTGTATGCGGCGAGGGCCAATCTTAGTGTTGGCCGCCGGCCGTCCCAGCTCATACTTCCGCTTCTTGTGGTAGGGTTTTCTCTTACCCCCGGTCTTGCGGCGCTTGTGCCAGTTGTCCCGAGAGATGCCTGATAGATTCTGATAGAATGGAGGAACTTGGAGGACTGACCTTTGACCGGGCAGAGTAGGACAATCAACCCAAAAGTGTCCGGTTTGAGCAGAGCCCTCCCAGCTGGAGAGGCACAGGGCAGCTTTGCCCAGTGGTTAGTGTTACCATGATTTAGGTGGCGTCATTGTGTTCCAACTACCTTCTTAGGAGACCTTAGGTTCCCACTAGGTAGGCAGAGGTCTCTATAATGGGATGCTTTTTATTAAACACTTTAAATGCCACATCCCGCCCATCTCTGAAGAGTCCGAAGATCATTCTATGTATTAAGTATACCTGAGAGAAACGGAAGAGGGGTGGAGGGGAGAGTAGCCGAGGAACAGCATGGAGGCTGACGTTAAGATTCCACGCTGTACTTTACAGGTTGTTATGAATGTTCTTGAGGGATGTGTACAGGGCTTTGTATGTTTAGGTGGGCAATTATATCTTATCATTTGGGTCAAAAAAAAAAGTATACCTGAGTTTAGGCTTAACCTTGAAAACACATACAGAAGATAGCTAAAGCTTGTCACTGAATGAATTGCCTAGCAGTTTATAAGTCGGCTGCTTTTTTTTTTTTTTTTTTTTTCATTTTTTCTTTTTATCGGAGCTGGGGACCGAACCCAGGGCCTTGCGCTTGCTAGGCAAGTGCTCTACCACTGAGCTAAATCCCCAGCCCCAAGTCAGCTGCTTTTATAAGACTAGGAATTTAGGGGTTGGGGATTTAGTTCAGTGGTAGAGCGCTTGCTTAGCAAGGGCAAGGCCCTGGGTTCAGTCCTCAGCTCCTGAAAAAAAAAAAAAAAAAAAAAAAAAAAAGACTAGGAATGTACAGATGTATCCCTGTTAAGTTTGAGCCTTAAAACATTGAGTTGAAGACTTAAGCCATAAATACAGTCTATCAAGAGATTTCGAGAACTCTCCTGATCTCCTCATACTGTACCATTACAGAATATCACAATTCTTTTTTTTATAACTTAGTTCATCCAGATAACTGAAGCTTAACAAACAGCAAAGACAGAGGAGCTGCACAAATATTACTGTGACCCTGATGGACCCGAAGGATTTATAAACCTTACTTATCGAACAGATCTTGTTACTTATCTAAATCTTTTAGAAGCTTGGTGTTGGTTAGCAAAGACATAAGTAATTAGGTGTAAATCTCTAAATTGTTCATCTGAATAGACATTTATAGCCTTCCGATCTGGTCATTATGCAAAAACCCACACCAATCCAAAATAGTTTAGAGAACTGTTGCTGTTTACTCCATATAAAAGGAGACAAAGTATCCTTGTGATAAGAATTTCCATCTGGGGCGTCCCCAAGCAGAATGGGAAACTTGTCAGAAAAATGTTCCAAATCCTTATCCTTCGGATTGGAGCCCAGGGAGGGTGAAAGGAGCTTCCTGGCTGTGGCTTTTGTAGTCACAGTAAACAAAGCTGGCAGTTCAGGGTGACATTTATCGGGTAGAGGAGGAAAGGGGAGAGAGCAGGAGAAAAGGGACATGTCCTCCGAAGGTGCGGCAGGCTGCAGGAACCAGAGAAACATGCCCAGAGGCTAGAGGTGCCCAGGTTGAGGGGCACAGTGGGGCCAGATCCCAGAATGCTGAGAGACAGATGGTTAGAAGGAAGGTATAGGAAAGAAAACAGCAACTGAAAAACTGGACTGTAGAATTTGGAATCAGATGTGGTGGGTGGCAGAAGCCAGCAGAAACAAATGATCCATATATACCTTAGGAGTCAGATCAGCAGCTTGGTTCCGATCAACTCTTGGTGGGGGGTGGGCTGGGTGGGCTGGGGGAAGGGCTTGTGAATGTCACTCCCCCTCCCCCAAACTCCCCCCTCCCCCTGTTCTCATCACCAGATGAATGAATCTAAAAAAAGGGAAAAAAGGAAAGGAAAGGACATGACTGCCCTTAAGTGTTGTGGGGGAAGAAGTTTAGTATAGATAAAAGGAAGAGTGTAATCGGAGGTAGGGACATAGGAGAGTATACACAGCCAGACTGAGCCGGGCCATGTGAGGAGAAGGGAGAACCAAGAAGAGATGGCCTGGGCCAAGAGACTGGCCAGGAGAGTAAAGGGTAGACCAGTAGGGCCAGGTACCCAAAATGGCTGGATTATATAGGGAAAGGCAGTGGGGGTAAGGGCAACCCAGCCCCTGAGCTGGAAACGTTCAGGGTAGGAGGCAGGGTATGTCTGCCATACCCTGTAACAGGTAGGGACTGAGGGATCCTGGGAGAACCTGGTGGCCAGCGTCAACTTTGATATGTTAATGACCACCTGTAAGCCAACTGTTTGAGTCTGGAGACCTAACAGTGTTCACAGAGCAAGTAGCTATTACAAGACTCCTGTGTGCCAAGCACATGTCATCATTCATCCATCTACAAATATCTATTAAGTACTTAATCAGATGTGATTTTCCATCCTCTGCTCTGGGACTGCAGTTCTGTTTCATTCACGGAAGGAGAGACAAGTGACTGGCTCACAGGGTTCCTGAGAAAAGACAAACAAAAGAATATTTATCTGTGTAATGGCCACTAAAGCGCTTGTCACGGAGCCTGACAACCTGAGTTCAGTCCTCGGGAGACACTCTGTAGAGAGAACCAATTCCTGCAAGTTGTCCTCTGACCTCCACACGTGTGCTGTGGCATGTCCACACACATGCGTGAACAATATATGTAATTAAAAAATTAAATATATCTAGCTATATATTGATGATTACTAGGAAAGCGGAGTTCAAAGTTTTGGGCCAGGTGTGGTGGTGAACATCTTTAGTAGGCAAGCAGATCTCTATGAGTTCAAGACCAGCCTAGTCTACAAAATGAGTTCTAGGACTACACACAGGTAGACCTTGTCTCTACCCACACCCAAAGAAGAAGAGTTTTGGAGCGAGGATGGGGAGGCCGTAGGAGGAGGGCTTTCTTTCACTTGGAGTAAACGTCCTCCTTAGTCATAATATAATCAGAGAGAATTTCGCAGCTTGAGCGAAAAGAAACAAGAAGGCAGTTACGAGATGCGGGGAAAATACAGACACGGATGTCTTGAGACAGGAATGTGTCTGTTGTTATTCAGGAGACATCAGTAGGCTCCAGAAAGCAACTGAGAGGGTAGAATGATTGTCAGCATGTGGACGGATGGATGGATGGACGGATGGATGGATGGACAGACGGACTGGCATTGGGTGTGGGGGAGGAACAGACGGGGTACACAATCCTATGTCTGGAATGAAGTGGCAGGAGATACGGAGAACCAGGTGTCAGGACATGAGCTTCACAGGCCATGGTAAGGACTTGGCCATTGACTCTGGATTGGAAAGAGTCCTCTGAAGAACTTAAGAAGAGGTGGCCCTCAGTGATTTTGATTACAGTGGGATTGTTGTGGCCAAGGCAGACCACCCCTAAGACAGTACTTTAGAAATCCAGGTAAGAGGGATGGTTGTCAGACAGGAAATGGTTAAGAGGGTGTGGGGGCTGCAGACAGGTGTCTGTGGAAGTGAGGGCAAAAGGCAGGATTTGCTCGTGGAAAAGTGGGAAAGGGGACAGAAGGAGCCTTGAAGTGTGCCTTTGAGGCTGAGCGGCTGGAAGAACGGAATCCCCATTGATGCAGTGGAGATAGACAGGGAATTCAGGAGAGCTAACGAGACACCCTATGTCCAGTAGTAGCAATATTACAGTAGCACAGTAATACAGTCGTGTTACAGAAGGGGTGCTGTTTTTAGCCATACTCTGTGAATGATAAGTTGAGGCTTCACCCTCAGGCTCCACATCTGTGAAACAGATAACAACCTCCGGAGTTTAGAACTGTCATGTACGGCACCAACAGACACCACAATGGAGAACACTCCGGAGTTTACCACTGCCTTGACATCAGAGAGGACAACTTAACACGCAATACAACACCTGCAGCTACGAGGCCAGGGAAACCTGCAGAGCCATAGTTTACAGAGCAGAAGCATTTTCTGAAGTTTGAAGGTGGGGAGAATCTGTAGACATTTGAGGGGACATAATAGTACACTGAAATGAGAAGGATCAATAGTCACAGAAAGATACATTTTAGGGATGGGGATAAGGAAGGAAAGGGGCTAGAGAGATGGCCCGGGGGGCAAAAGTACTTGCTATGCAAGCTTGCTGGCCTGAGTTCAAATCCCCTAGAACCTACACAAAGCTGGGTGTGGTAGCATGTGTCTATAATCCCAACACTCCTTCACTTCGAGAAGGGAGATGAGAAAAAAGAAACCCCAGAAGCGGACAGCCCAGCTGGTCCTGTGTCCACAAGTAGTGAACAGGAGGCCTCACCTCAAATAGAATAGAAGGTAAGACCTAACACCAAGGTTGCCTTTTGACCTCTACCACGCCTTATGACCCATGTTTGCATTCACACACAGACACAAATGCATGCACACACGCCAAAGGAAAAACAAAACAAAAACCTTACTTCAAAAGGGATAGGGCATTCAGAAAGATGGGGTGGGGGTTTGTGGGCGGGAGTGGGGCATGACTGTTTGATACCAAGTCTCTTGGTGATTGACTCATAACTGAGCTTTTCTCCCAAGAGCACCCAGGTCATTCTCTGTGTACTGCCTGCTCCCAGTGTCTTCAGAAGGTACTCTGTCTGCCTTGTACGTGCTGCCTTAGGTTTCTGCCAACCTGGACCACTGAGTTCCCGCCTCCAGACTTTAAACTTCTTGTTCCTTTTTAACTAAGAAGACTCTGTTCTTCCAAAAACCTCCCCTGACCTATACCTGCCAGACCGTCAGAGTCTCTGGCCACTGAATGCTACTTATCACCCAAAACACCAAACCATGACGCTTTCCCCACCTGTCCACCTCTTGAGGTTTGTCAACTATATTATTATTTCATACTCGAGTGGTGTTGTCAGCCCCGAGGGAGTATTCGATCATTATCCACTTGGAATGAATGAATGAACACATCTGAAGTTTCTTCTGTTAACGTTGCCTTTATTTGCATTTCGGGTTTCAGTTCTGGTTTCACTTCTAGCAGAATAATTTACTAATTGAAAAAAAAAAAAGGAAGCTAGATAGACAGTGGTAGCACGTGTCTCTAATCCCAGCACTCCAGAGGCAGAGGCAAGTGGATCGCTGAGTTCTGTCCTACAGAGGGAGTTCCAGGACAGCCAGGGTTACACAGAGAATCACGTCTCAAAAAAAGAAAAAGAAAAGAGAAAAGAAAGAGATGGTGTCACTATGTAGCTCCAACTGGCCTGAAACTTGAAATTCTTCTTCTTCTGCCTCTCGAATACTTTGGATTCCAGCCTCATACTACCATGCCCGATGCGACCTATTTTATTTAGGATCTGACGGTAGGAATCTTGAAGATGGCTCAGTGCTTAAGAATGCTGGATGCTCTTGTAGGTTCGATTCCCTAGCCCCTGTGCACTAGCTCAGAGTTCCCTGTAACTCCAGTTCCAGGAGATCCGATGGTCAGTTCTGAGGGACCAGGCACACTCACGGCAAACAGACACACTTGCAGGTAAAAGGTTCAGGAAATAAAAATAAAGATATTAAAAAGTAAATTTTAAGCTGGACACGTGCCTTTAAACCTAGCCTCTGTGAGTTAAAGGCCAGCCTGGTCTACGGAATGACAGTCAGGGATACACACAAGAGAAACTCTGTCTCAAAAAGAATCAAAAATTTTTCTTTTCTTTTTTTTTTTTTTGTTTTAAGATTTACTTATTTTATTTATACGAGTACACTATAGCTGTCTTCAGACACACCAGAAGAGGGCGCCAAATCCCATTATAGATGCTTGTGAGCCGCCATGTGATGGCTGGGATTTGAACTCAGGACCTGTTAGAGCAGTCAATGGTCTTAATCCCAGAGCCATCTCTCCAGCCCCCAGTTTTTGTTTTTTTTTTTATTTTGACGAATGTAACTGCATAATACACTCTATAATTGACTTGGTTGAGGTTCTGCTAGGACACGGACTTCCTAGAATCGTCTTGCTTCTCAGTAGCTGGCATTACAAACCTGCTTTTACAAATCCGGCTTTTAGACCCAATACTTAGGAGACCGAGGCAAGTATATATCTGTGACTTCAAGGTAAGGCTGGTGCTAGCCTGGGCAACACAACGAGAAACTGTCTCCAAAAACAAAGAAACAAACAAACAAACACAACAAAAAACCAGTCCTGGGTTGAATCCGAGCACACACACACCCCCCCCCCGCCCCCAATAAAAAAAGAAAAGGAGGAGGAAGAGGAGGGAGTCAAAATATACTCATTTTTGGAATGAGTATAATAGGTATACAAGCACTGCTTTTACAAGCTCTCTATAAACAAGAAATTATAGCAAAACAACAACAAAAACAAGAACGGACGACTATGGAAGGGCTTAGTGTTAGGGTTTCGTGCTCCGGTGCTGGGACAGAACACACCCAGCCACCATGGTTCCTCGCGGAGAGGTTTAATGAGAGAGGAGTAGAAGAGCAGAAAGGCGGCCGGCCACCGGCACGTGGAGGGGGCAGGGATTGGGGTGGGGAAGGGGGCAAGAGCAGCGAAGAAAAAGAGCAAGAGGGGGTAAGAGAGGAGGAAGAGAGGGGTAAGAGAGGAGGAAGAGGAAGAGGAGGGGCAAGCAGCCTCTTACACAGGGTCAGGCACAGCTGGCTGTTGCCAGGCAACTGTGGGGCGGAGCATACCTGACAGTTCCCATGTAGCTGTGGGGTGGAGCTTAGACCGAATACCAACACTTAGCACATTGCTCTGCAGTCTGCAGTATCGCTGAAAGAAAAGAGGTACAAAGATACACTGTGTCAGCATCGAGTCTCTGCAGCGGTCTCTGGCCTCATCCGTTCCATACTTTTGGCTAAATCTGCAGTTCATACCCACTTTGTAGTGTTCTGTGGGGGCTATTTCAAAGGGAATAGCAGATATTACGAGCATGTGCCTGTATTTTTAGGAGAGCCTGTAACTGGAAGGGCCTATAACCATTTGAAATCCGAATGTTGCAAAAACATTCTTAACGGGAACTAGATCAAAGCAGATGGCACCCGAAGGACGAGGAAGGGGAAGGGTACAGGCTGTACTCCGTCCGCTAACATGGCACAACAAATGTTTGTCCAGTCGTTTCCTGGAGTTTGACTCTTGCATGTATTCCCTCTTAAGCTCATTTCTGTTGTGTGTGTGTGTGGTTTTTTTTTTTTTTTTTCTTTTTTTCGGAGCTGGGGACCGAACCCAGGGCCTTGCGCTTGCTAGGCAAGCGCTCTACCACTGAGCTAAAGCCCCAACCCCCTGTTTTTTTGTTTTTTTTTAATATAGACTAGAGTCCCAGGTACGGGGTTGTTTTTCCAGACAGTGGAAGGATTTAAAGGACAGGAAAGGAATATTACTGGAAATCTTGGGGAATCCCAGCAGAGCCCTTAGAGAATACCTGAGGAACCAGGGACCTTTCTTTGGGGTTCTTAGCTTTGTTAGTACAAAAAGAATGGCACACAGAAGCTCAGGGACAATTAATTAACATTTAAAAAGGAAAACTCCAGGCCAATTTCCAAGCCTGAAGGGAGGAGGAGAACAAGGAGGAAGAAACCCCGTGTGGGCTGAGATAAGGCAGAACTGGAGGCCAGTTACATGGTGGCATGCAGCCACATGCCCAGGAGGGGAGCTTAGGAAAAAGAAGAAGGAAGCACAAAGTATTAGTTATGGAGTCTAAAAATATACTTAGGCTCTGGTCAGCATTTGAAAGAAAAAGAAGAAATAATTAGGTTTTAGAAAGGCGGGCTGTCTTAGCTGCACCTCTAGGCAGCTCAGCTAGGGAGGACAATGTTAGGGGGTGGGAATTCTGGGAAGGAAAAGCCGGGTATCTTAAGATGAACCAATCTTCCTAGGGACGGTCCCCTAGCCAAACTCTATTGAATTAACACTTTAAGAAGGAGACAAGAATTTGTCTCCACCTAGAGGTTTATTCTATTCTTTATTATATGTCTGCATTGTTGTAAACATTTCTGCTGAAATGCAGGGACAGTGTCTGAATTCGGAATGCATTTTCTAAATACTTTCGAGGAGCGGTTAAAAAGCCAGCCCAGCGTTAAATGCACTGGAACTTCAGGAAAGATCCTAGAAATTTAACTGTGCATATAAAGATATGGAAATAACCAAAATCCTTTCAACTTTGACAAAGATCAGTGGCGGAGGATGTAGGCCAGTTCGAGTGCACACTTGGCCCTGGGTTTGATGCTAAGCACTGGGTAAATAGGCGTGGTGGATAGAAACAGGAGTGTCACGTCCGTGTCTGTAATCCCAGAAACAAGGGGACTGACACAAGTTGGAAGCCAACTTGGTGAACCGCCATAGCTGTCCTTAGCTGTCAAGTGACACAAACCTAGAGTCACGTGGGAAGAGGGTACTGCAACAGAAGAATTGCACTGTCTCTGGCCGGGTAGACAAAGTATTTTAATTGCTAACTGATGTAAGGGCGTCCTGCGTATTGTGGGCGGTGCCATGCTGAGACAAGAGGATTTGGGGTGAAGAAGCAGCTGAGCAAGGCGGAAAAGCATCATTCCTCCACAGCTTCTGCTCCCAGCTCCTGCCTTGAGTTTCTGCCTTGGTTTTCCTCCATGATGCACTGTAAAGTGTTGGTGATAATAAACCCTCTCTTCTCAGCTTACTTTTAAAAACTTTTTTGTCGTGTGTGTGGTGTGTACATTTTAAGAAGGGAGAGGATTGGGGTCGGGGATTTGGCTCAGTGGTAGAGCGCTTGCCTAGCAAGCGCAAGGCCCTTGGGTTCCGTCCCCAGCTCCAAAAAAAAAAAAAAAAAAAAAGGGAGAGGATTTTATTCATATACTGGCGCCAGGTCTACACCCAAGACTTGGCAGATTGGGGAATGTGCAGCCTAGCCTCCTCAATCAGGGGGCTTTTAAAGGCAAAGAACACAATGTTACATTTTGTTTATGCTCCAGCAAAAGGTCATCCTGGCAAAACAAGCTTTTGTTTACAAGGAGGTTTGTTAAAGTTGTACAAGACCAGACTGATTGCAAAACCTAGCCCTCAGCCGCCGCTTAACATTTGGAAGTCCAACTTTGCTTTAGAATTCTTCACCACAGAAAATTTAAACAGTTAGACATCCATGTAACGCTAGCCATCATGTGCACAGGCGAGCAGGCGCCCGCACAGGCTAGAGTAGGGTGTTGGCTTTCCCCAGGTTGCTTTTGCTCATTCTCGGACTTTACCAAGAGCAACAGAAAGTAAGTAGAAGAACTTGACTGAGCTCCAGGGCAGGCAAGGCTGCATCATCAAAGTTCACAAACTGGACAGTGGGAAATTGTTTTGCCACGGATGCGTACGGTCTCAATGCCTGTTATCCCCTGACTCCTATGCTGGTGCCTAACTGCTAAGGTGACAGTATTAACAACTGTGACTGGTGAGAAGTGTAGGGACCCTTTGTTAGCTTTGATTTTTTTTTTTTTTTTAGGGGCCTGGGTGAGGAAAAAGAGTACTCATTCTTGTTTGGCCCTTCTGGTTTAGATTCATTTCTGAAGTAATATTAGCCTATCTTGCTAACATTTTAAGATTATGATGCATGCATACAATGTGTTTTGAGCATATTCATCTTTAACCCCTCCCATTATTATTATTAAGGGCCACATCTGCAATTGAGTCATGACTGTTCCCCTCTTTTTTTCAAAGGTTGGACTCGAAGGGCATCTTCTAGTACTTCTGAAGGAGAACTCCCAACAGTGGGGGTTCCCTCCCGGACCCTGGATTAGGGTCAAACCACACCCAAACACCTGTTTTCACAGAGATCCTTTATTAAGCTGAGATGAGGTAAAAGTGGTTGTTTTGAGACTCAGGCAGACAAACAACATCCTGGGAAGAGGGGAAATTATACCCTTGCAGGTTTAACTTTTAAAGAAGAGAGAGAGAAAAAAAAAAAGGAGTTCTGCGTTAGGACGGAGCTAGAATGCCATCGTAGATTTTGACTGAGCATGTTAATTAGGTGAACCAATGGGGCCTTCTGACTTCTGGACTTCAATACTTTGATTCTGGACCTTGGTAGTCAGCCTTAGGAGGAGGAAGTGGCCAAATAAGGGAATAGACCTTGGGGACTAGCACTCGGGAGGAATATAAGTAACCATCAGGTTTTTAGCAAGGGAGAGGGAGCAGGGAGAAGGGGAAGGCCTGCCACAACCTTACAACTTTCATCTTGTTCCCTCCCATCTCCCTGGATGTCTTCCTGTGGATAGCGAGGTTTGGGATCCCAGCTGGGCTTCTCAGCACAAACCCTGTTTGTACGGTCTATCCCTTACACTCTAGCAGGAATAGGGAGCTTTCCCTGCCCTGCCCCCTTCTGCAGGCTTACATTTTTTTTTTTTTTTTTTTTTTGCAGCCTAGTTCAGTAAGCATTCAACCTTCCCTCTAGTCCAACACCCACCAGAGGCAAGTGGAAGAGAAAAGTTATCAGTATATGGGGGAAGTGGACCTGTTTAGCAATAGTTCTGTGGGGGCAAGTTCAGTCTTCTTTGTTAGCTGTTCAGTCTGGCAGCAAACACCAAACACAAACCAACAGCTTCAGTTCAGTCTTCGCCGCAGGCGGACACCACACACGAACCAGCAGCTGCAGTTTGGTCCTCTCACCAAGCAGACACCAGGAAGCTGTAGTTAGAGCCTGAAGAAACCGCAAGACCCACCAACCTGCCTGAGGTGAGGCCGCAGGAGCCACAAGAAGCTGCAGGCCCCTGACAAGTAGTTCTTGGGCGAGTGTCTCTCAATGTCCGTGTTACTACAAGCTAAACTCAACAACGCTATGTCAGGTGAACCAATACACGCATGTTGTTAGCAAAGAACAGCGAGGCGGAACAAACCAGTGCTTGTCTCCCCCTGTCTGTGGGGTCATATTTATACTCCTTTGTCAAGCAACCTTTCACGTGTGCGCTATAGCAAAACATGCTTTCACCTGTGTCTGCTTCAGGAGAACATTCCTTCACCTGTTTGTTCCAGTGAAACATCCTTTCACCTGTGTCTGCCTCAGGAGGACAGTCTTTCCCATGTCTGCGTTAGCAACACATCCTTTCACCTGCGTACCCCAGCAGACCATGGTTTGACAAAGATCAGTAGAAGTTTCCATTTTGCCCTTCTGCTTTCCCAGCTGGATCAGAGGTTATCGTAAAGAGGCGTGTCCATGTCTCTTTCCTGGTACAGTTCTTGGCAGACAGCTCAGCCTTATACCCACAACAGTAGCACAGCCAGCTATCTGCTATCATAGCCCACTTAGCATCCTAGCCTAGGTAGACTGCTTCCGGGAATTGCAACACATCCTCCGAGTCCTCTACTTGGGTGTGTCTGTATACGGCGTGTATGAGCTCAGATGTGGAGGTCCGATGGTTGGTTACCGTTGTGCGGTGACGAACTATGACAAAGTCTCAGGCTAAAGATGACATTGAGGAGTACTCCCAGTGCAAGAAATGAGCAACAAAAATGTGTCCACTTTCAAGAAGAAAGAAGTAATATATATTCCAGCCCTTTAATTGTATTTTCATTGGGTTATCTGGGCTGGCCAATAGATTTGCAGGTAAAGGTGTCTGCTGCTATAGTTTTTTTCTTTTTTGATCCATAGGACCAATGAAGTGGGAGAACTGCCTCCTTTTAGGTTGTCCTGACTTCCTGTCACGTGCCCCTGTGCCATGGCATGTGCCCCATCACACACACACAGTTTTTTGAGACACAGATTTACTATGCAGCTCTGGCTGGTTTAGATCTTGCTACGTAGTTTGGGCTGGCCTTAAACTCACGGAGCTCCACCAGCCTCCCTGCCTCCTGAATACTAGGTTTAAAGGCACTGCTTGAAGCCACAACTGCATACTTCCTGCTGCTCCTGTTCGCAGCGGTCTCGAGGTGGAAGGAACTCAAATATTCACCGTCAGAGAAAGCATACAGTGAACAAGTCCTGGTAGCAAAGCCTGTGTGCAATCTCAGCACTTGGGATTAAGTGTTTGAGGACAGCATGGAATTCAACTATGTAGCTGAGGTTTTAGAGTGAGACCCTGTACCCCCCCCCCGAAAGTGTGGTGCACAATTCAAGCACATATTATTCAGCATTAAGATAGAAAGATATCCTTTCCAGTAAACCTTGAAGGCATTATTTTCAGTGAAATATGCTAGTGACAAAACCAAATAGTTTATGATTCTAGTTAGATGGAAAGAGGAATTGTTGGTTTTTGGGGGGGGCGGGTGGGAGCTGAGAAAACTCACTTCAGAGATGGAAGCTTTGAAAACAAAAGCTTTACTTTCTGAGCTCCCAGGGAGGCAGCGAGTTCAGGAGCTGAAACTCGTCCTCCCGAAGGGAGATTGTACAACATTTTAACAGGCTGAGGGGGAGCTGGGGAGAACAGCAGTGTGATCCAATTGTGTTTTGACATTATGGGTTAATGCATCCAGGGCACCTGGCTTTAAGGACCTTAATTCCTTCTCCTAGACTTTAGGTGCGGAGCTCAGAGTGACAGCCTGACAAAGGTGCAGGTCAGCTGTATGTCATTAACAAGCACACAACAGGCAATTGGTTATGTATATTTTCACAACTTAACTACCTTGGTCTAGGTGACAGCATTTTTTATATTCTTTACCAGTTAACTGACAATTAAGAAAACATGTAGATTTGGGATAGGTGTGCGTTCCTAGGCCTGAGTACACGAATCTGTTTGACCCTCTCAGCAAGATGGAGGACTCTTGAGATGGCTGGACTCAAGACAGCTGTCTCCTTACAAGTTGTTCCCGAGAAGTCTAAACTCAGACACCTGCTTAAGACAAAAGCTCTTCAGCTGTAGGGAAGTCCCCAGCTCCCCTAGTGCGTGGGACCTTGAATTTTGTTTCTCCTTATGATTTAAATGGAGTCTGAAAATGAAATGGTAGTGCTTACAAATGTTTCTTTTCCTTGTTCCCAGCAAAACCATGAGCACTGGGTCCCAGGGCCAGGGAGAGAGGAGGAATGGGATTTATCATTCAATGGTTTTATTTCAGCTTTTTAAAAAAATTAAGGGTTTGTTTTGATGCTGGAGACCAAACTTAGGGCTCCCTTCACAACTTCACCACTTAGCTACCACCAGGAACAATTTTCATTTTGACATGACAATGTTCCAAAGGCTTGTTGTATATATAGCAATATAAACAGCATTTATGATACTGCTGGGTTTTGTGTTTACCATTGAATAGTGAACTAAGTTCGGTCTGCTCATCCAGACCTTAAATTCAAGCTATTTAGGAGGCTAGAAAGAGCCAGGAGGACTTTTGAGTACTAGGCCAAGAAGAATAACTCGGTGAGACTTCAACAAGCAACAAACTAAGGCAAGCATAGTAAACGGGTGCCTGTAGATTTAAGTGCAAGGAAACTGAAACTGGCAAAATTGTGAATTTGAGGCCAACTTGGGCCAGCCGGTTAAACAAAAAAAATTTTTTTTAAAGAAGCTGGGTGTGGTGGCTCCCACCTATAATTTGGCGTTTGTAAGTTACAAATTATGGCAGGATTGCCACAAAGTCAGGGCCACAGAAACCTCCCCAAACAAAAACAAAAATAGAATAACGACAAAGGCCTCGTATCACCTTCACGCTTGCGTTTGCTTAGCTTAACCTAGCTGGGCTGACGCTTACTAGTAGTAAGGAAGGAGACCTTTTGGCTGGACTCGGACACGTGCAATCCTAGCGGTCCGCCCAGGCAGTGTGGTGTCCCCGCCCCCCGCCTGGGGCCCGCCCCCGCTTCCGGTCCCCGTGGGCTGGAGGCTTCAGCTGCAGGCAGGAGCTCCCGCCACGCACCGCCCCACCCTCCTAAGTCACCGCCCACCTCCGAGTTTCCGTCAATTGCCGCCTTGACCCCGCCCCTTCCCCGTGCCTTTCTATATCCGGGCTTTTCCACTCCCAGTGCCTGAGAAGCATGGCGCTCCGTGGTGAGCACGCGAGTGGTCCTGGGGTTTCTTCGTCTTCTGTGGACTGCTCGCGGATCACGGTGTCCAGGGAGCTACTGACGGCGGGGAGCGAGGGTTCGCGAGGTGAGCGGCGGCGAAGAGCGGGGTGGGCTGGCGGGACCGGGGACGCTGCGGGGTCGAAGACGCTGCAGGACCTGGAACGCTGCGGGAGGTTGGGAACGCTCCCGGGACCAGGGACGCCGCGGGGTTCAGGGACACTAAGGCGCCCAAGACTGCAAGGGGTCGGGTCTCTGCGAGGACCGGGGACACCAGGAGGCCCGAGACGCTGCGGGGGTCGGGGATGCCGCGGAGTCCCGGACGCTAAGGGGGCGGGGACTCTGCCGGTGTCAGGGATGACCGGGCCAGTCGTGGTGGGTACAACTAGGCCAGTCCGGACCTGGGAGGTTCTTCATGAACTCTACAAGGACTACCTGGTCTGGACCGGCTTGGAAGGTAAAGAGCAGACAATACCATTTTTATTATTTTTTGATTTGGGTACAAACTCCTTAGTGTGGCCTTGGCGGAGGGAGACCTGTGTGCGGGGAAATCCACTCAGCATTTCCGCTAGTGTCACATCTCATTAATTCCAGCACTTGGGAGGCAGTGGCAGTGGGATTTCTTGAGTTCGAGACCAGTCTGGTCCACATAGGACGTTCTAGAACAGCCACAAGTATAATGTAGTGAGACCCTGTTTCAAAAAAACAATTCTCAAAAAAAACCAATCTGTGTTGTCCTGGTTCTGAAACTTGCTCTGTTAGACCAGGCTGGCCTGCCTCTGCCTCTGAGTGCTGAAATTAAAGCATTTCTAACTTTAAACTTGAAGACTAAGTTTTGCTAATTCTGTTGTTTAAAGTTGTGGATTGTGCATCCCTGGTGTCTTACGAGGTCAGAAAGTGATCTTTTGTAACTGGAGTTACAGTCCAGTATGAGTCCCCACGTGGGTGCGTGGTCTCAAACCCTGGCCTCTGCAAGGGCAATTAGTGCTTGACAGTTCTATTGTGTAGTCCTGGCTGCCCTAGAGCTCCAGAGATCACTTGTCTGCCTTTTGAGTGCCCCACCATGCCCAGCCCCCCAACCTCTTTTGTTAACTCAGAAGATAGAATCCAGTGTGTATTTGAGTACTACAGGTGGGTGAGAGATGGCCAGAGAGAGGAGAGATGGATGTATATATAGACAGGGGTGTTTGCTCCTTCTCTGTCAGTGTGTGGAATGGTCCAGACTGTAGGTAGTCCTAAGGGCTGTGCTGATGGCCCCTCTCTCACTGTTAATCTATCATTTCTGAGTTGCACTTGTGGCTCAGGGCTGTTTTATGCCGTTAATTGTGTGTGGTTTCAGGTGTCTGGGACCAGCTGCTTATCAACTCTAAGCCTCATTCCAGAAAGGCCTCTACCCTTCAAACAGTTCGGGTACAAAGGAGCCCTTGTAAGTACCTCCTTTCTACTCTAGAGGACACTCCCCTGATTAAGGCTAGTTAATCCATTTTGTGATGGGATAGCCTGTCTTCATGGCTCATACTAAACCAGAGAGTCAAATACATTGTGTAAACCATTTTCTGAGGAATAGAATTTTTCATGTTCATCACCTCCCTTCAATTTTTTTCTGAATGAAAGGTATTTTTGAAACTTCAAAAGGTCCAGCTAGTTACTTAAGATCTTTTTTTTTTCCCCTTTTGAGACAGGGTCTCATGTAGTCCAGGTTGGCCTCAGGCTTCACTGTGTAGCTGAGAAGGACCCTGAACTCCAGATTCTCCTACCTCACCCAATTCTAGAATGAGTTACGTGCTGCCATGCCAAGTCTGTTTTTTTCCTCCCCTCTGACAAGTCTCTTACCCCTGGCTGGCCTGGAACTCTGCCTCCCCCTCCCAAGAAGTGGGTTAAAGGTGTGTGCCACCACACCTGGCAGGTATTTACTCCAGGAGATTGCTCAGAACAGGTGCTTGTTGAGCAAACATGAGGACCAGGGTTCAAATCCTTGGAACCCACTTGAGCTGTGTGGCTTCATGAACCCATAACTCTTAATACTCTGGGAAGCATTAAAGGACTCTCAAACTGACCTCTGAAATGTCACAAGCCAGACCTCCATCTGCATTGCTCTCAACATTCTTCTCCTCCAAGCTCTCTACAGAATGGCCCAGCCCAAAGTTCTTCTACAATCTTAAAAGCACAGTCGGGTCTCTGCCACAGCAGTACCCCATGACTGCAGTACCCATTTCTGTCCTAGTTAGGGTTTGTTTTGCTGTGATAAAACACCAAAGACCAAGGCAAATTTGGGGTGGGGGGTGGTTTATTCGGCCTACACTTACACGTCACTGTATTACTGAAGGAAGTCAGAACAGGAACTCAGCAGGGCAGGAACCTGGCGGCAGGAGCTGATGCAGAGGCCATGGGGGGTGCTGCTTACTGGCTTGCTCAGCCTGCTTGCCTGTAGAACCCAAGAGCACCAGCCCAGGGATGGCATCACCCTCAATAGGCCAGGCCCTCCCTTCCCATCAATCAGTAATTAATTAAATGTCCTACAGCCGGGTCTTGCAGAGGCATTTCCTCAGTTGAGGTTCTCTCAGATTCTGGCTGGTACCAGCATGGTGGTGAGATTGAATGCATTAGTTAGAACTCTGAATTGCCTAAGAGCAAAAGCTCTGATTGCTTTAAGAGAAACCAGAGTTAGAAACTAAAAGTTGTATCTGGATCCCAATGCTCATTTTCTCCATGTGCTGCCGGTCTCTGCTCTGCTCTCTCGGTGTTAGACTAACCTGAAGGTGCTGCTTTACAGCTGTGGCAATCAGCTGCTTTATTGGAGGTTCCAGGTGAACATCCTCTCAGTGGTATTCTCCTCAGCTCTCAAGTTGACTGATTACTGGCTTGGCTTGGCTTGGCTAGGACATCACGTCAGATTACACCACAGGGCAGATTGTGATAGGCAAGACTGCAGAAACATAGGCCTGTTCAGGATGAGGAACATTAGTGACCCAAGCTTCAAAGGGAGGACAGGCATGGTCCTCTGCAGGACTCGGGAGCCAGCCCAAGGTATGAACATAGAGAATTTATAATTACATAGCAAGCCTGTTCCCCTTTTCATTTTTGTTTGTCTTTAAGAAGGCTGGTGTTAACCTTTTCAGATGAAAGTTGGGCAGTTGGGCAGCTGACCAACATTCCAGGTAACTGACCTAGTAAAAAGTAAAATGGGGTCTCATTAATAACCTTGACAGCCTCCCTTGTTTTTTTTTTTTTTTCTTTTCTTTTTTTTTTTTTTTTTTTTCTCCAGAGCTGGGGACCGAACCCAGGGCCTTGTGCTTGCTAGGCAATAGCTCTACCACTGAGCTAAATCCCCAACCCTGACAGCCTCCCTTGTAAAGACCAGGTGCACTCTTGACCATTAGCTCATTCTGTTTTCTTCAAAACACATTCGTCTTGTTGAATGCCAGCCTTCTAAAATTTTATACTTTGAGAATGGCAGCGTAACAGAACATTTGAGGAATAATTGGAAAATGATGTCGTTGTGTTGCTCTGGGAATTCAGAGGGCCTGGGAATATAACTGGTGGAGTCCTGGGCCTAGTACCCACCCTCTAGCCCAAGCAGGCTCAGAAGTGGAGGGACATACAGAGTTAATGGGTTTGTTGTTAACTCTGCTCTAAAGTGCTGGGAGTTTTGAAGTCTAGAATTTACTAATATGCTTGCCTCTGTTTGCCCTCCACAGTGTTAGACCAGGTTCAGGCCTTCCTCCCACAAATGGCCCAGGCAAATGAGAAGCTGCGGAAGGAAATGGCTGTTGCTCCAGCTGGTCATTTCAATATTGAAAACATCGACGAGACGTCCGGAAACATCATACAGATGGTAACGCCAGCTGTTTCTGTTTCATACAGTGGTGTTAACGTACTATCACCAAAAGGGAAAAAGTGATATTTTAAAAGTTGTGGCTACTAAAACTTGAATTCTATACAATTTCATATGTATGTATTTTTTTTTTAGGGAAGAGCTATTCATGTTGGCTCGTAGTTCAGGGGAACAGTTTCCGTGGTGTAGGAGTTGCTCAGGGTTGACTGGTGTCGGAAGCCTGTGGCATGCTACAATTTCATCTTTCCCCTTCAGCTACTTTCTAGTTCAGTAGCTAAACAGAAGTGGGTGGTGGGCAGGATTTTGTCCAGTTACACTTTGCTGGTTTTTGTTTAAAAATGTAAATTTCTTTAAGGCAAGAGTTGTGATGATTTTTGCGGGAGAACCTCAGGTTGGCCTCATTGTCAATCCTGCCTGTCGTCCCCCCTACTGTTGTCATAGGCTGGGATTGTAGCTGTGTCACTGTGGCCAGCTGTTTGCATTTCTTGTCATCAAGTCTGAAGTGTCCACTGGGGTGCCTAATTGTAGTCTAGCAGTTCTCAGCCCCTCAGTCTCAGACCTGCCGGGACCCAAAAAAGATATTTACATATGGTTGATTGATAGCAGTAGCAAAATTATAGTCACAGTGTAGCAGTGAGAATTTTATGGTTGGATCGGGGAGGTTGCCACAACATAGGAACTGTATTAAAGGGTTGCATAGTTAGGAAGGTTGAGAACCACTGCTCTAGTCCAGTCTTATTGACTGACTGCTGTTGGATGTGTAGTAGGCAGGAAGAACTTTTTTAAAGACATAAGTAAAACCGATCCTTCGAGCACTCACTGACTTAAGATGGATTCTGGCACCTTGAAAGCATGAAGGTGCCATTTTGTATTAAGCGCACAGCTTAGTCTTTGCTCCAGAATGTGTAGTGAATATTGGTAGCTCCCTCTGTTTTATTAGGAATTATTTGTGTCTCTCCCACCTATGTGGGTGCCCATAAGAACCAGCAGAGAGTGTTAGATTTTCTGAGGCTGGAGTTAGAGGTGTTGAGAGCCACTTGCTAACAGGTACTGGGAACTGAACTGGGGTCCTCTGGAAAGCAGTGAGCACCTTTCCTGCTTGTTGAGCCCTCTCCACGCCTGCCATGTTGCTCCATTAGAGCTTGTTCCAGAACTGCCCTGAAGGACGTTTCTCCACACTCTTTATAGGACGTGGCCTTATTTGAGATGAATCAGTCAGAAGATTTGAAAGAGGACGATAATCCAGAAGAGAGCTCACAGGACAGTTCTGGGGACAGTTCAGAGTCTGAAGACGACGACTGCATTCCCTCTGAAGTCACCATCGAGAACATTAAGCTTCCGAACACAGAAGGTGGCAAAGGCAAGATTCAAGTTTTGGACAGTCCGGCAAGTAAAAAAAAGAAGCAGTGAAATTAAGCACAGCACAGGAGCAGACGCTCCCTGTCCACCCACCCAGGGATTGGGGGAGCTCTTCCCGGGCTGATTGGCTTCAGTTCTCACGAGTCACAAAGAAATTCATGAATCCAGGTGTGTTTTAAATAGAAAGTGCTCAGAGCATGGCTGCAGAGAGGGTAGTGTCCTTGGACACTGAGAAGGGAAATGAGAAAGGACCAGATTGGTTCATGCAGATGTCTGCCCCAGCTGATGTGATCTAGAGTGTGGGCCGTAACTCCCTCATCACGCTGAAAGGAGCTGTTGCTCACAAGAACCCGTGGCCAGTTCTGGGTTTGGGTATGTTCTGTGTCAGGGCAGGCTGCAGTTTGTTACGTAGGACTGGGTACTACAGACAAGCCCAGGATGGCGGCCCCTGATATCTGAGGTGTGACAGTGCCTCTGTTTAGTTTAGGAGAACCCAAGCTGCCTTTTAAAGATTTGTAAGGGATAGATAGCATTGACAACCTGTTAGAGCAGACTGATCATTGCTCCTTCTGTAAAGAGAGTTGAAACCACTGTGTGCTGTATCAATGTCTTGTATATGAGTGTGAAGTCATGTTAAAAATTGTCGTGTCAAATTGTAATAATACTGTCAGCCTGAATGACTCCAGTTCTCCAGTTAGTGAGCTTACAGCGTGTGGATGACGTGGGTAGCTGTCTCACTGACTAACCAGTCTTAGATGACGTCATCAGGGCTAGCAAGTGCCAGAGGTGGGAAGGTGAGCTGTCTGTTCAGGAGACCACTTGAGTAGAGGAACCGTTTCCCTGTGACTTGGAGATGGTAACCTCTGTCGCTTATCCTGGTGGTTGCCAATACCATCTGATGATACTTCATCCTTGCCCTTCTGAGCCAGAGTCTCTGGTTGGTCCCAGCAGCTACTGCTCCATAGCCAAGCTGGGTTAGGGTATCAAGCCTGGACTACAGTTTTCCTGCCCTCCAGCACTTAATACCCTTACTGTACCTTCCTTCATAGTCCCTGAGCCCCTAGAAAGAAAAAGGTATCCTGGTCCTTTACCTCCCTGAGAGCTGAGCAGAGCGAAGTGTTCGAGGGCATGCATAACTACCTGACTGAGGAGAGTCCGCCATGTGTGCAGGGCATCATGGGCTACATGCTTGCTGCCCACAGCAAGGAAAGGCTTCCTTCACCTGCAGTTGGTAGCTACAGCATGACTGATCCACACACTCTCAGGATAACTCTTTTCTATTTCTGTGAAGACACTTTATGACCAAAGCAAACAGTAGAAGAAAGCATGTAATCGCAAGGCTTCCTGTCCATTGTAGACGGTGAGTCTGACACTCGGGGGGGGGGGGGGGGGGGGAGTGTTGGGGAGGACAGGGCACCAGGCAGCAGAGCAGAAGACTGGGCCTGGCTGGGCTTTTGAAACCTCAAGCCTGTCTCCCCTCTCTCCCACTCCAGTGACACCTTTTCCAACCAGGCCCCAGCTCCTAATTCTTCCTAAACAGTCAACCAACTAGGACCAAACATTCAAATGTATAAGGGCTATTCTCCTTTAAACCAGCACAGTGATTGATTGGGTACATACGTGTGTGGACATAGGTTTTAGCCCCAGGTTGGAGGGGGCTAGACAGGCAGTTGGAAGATGGCTGGCTGTGCCTGTGCAGATTGAACCTGCTGTTCCTGTGTTGACACACAGGTAGTAGAGTACTTGGGGGTCCTTAGCCAGTGAGTCTGTAGGAGTTGGCTTTCCCTTGTGGCCTGAACAGCACCCTCTGACCCTGAATGCTCACTGCTGGGGACTGCAGTACTGCTTTCTGCTGTAAGCTTAGGTTGGTGCTCTAGTCTCGAAGTCCGCATTTGGTGTCCTTAGTAGTAGGGGTGACCATTTAGCTCTGGTATACATCCAAGGTTAGTGACAGTAACTTCGGGGATCTATCTCCCTGGCCAACAATTCACAGGAAGCTAGACCACCCCACATTGGAGTTTTTACTTAACAACCCTACAGCTGCTGGAATCGCTCTATGCTGCCATTCTGTAGTCTTGACTCCCCCCCCCCCCCCCCCACTCCCCTTTGGTGGCATCTCATAGTCTTGGCAAAAAGTTCTCTAAACAGTCCATTGTGGAGATCTTGATTTTACTGTTGGTGAAGCACAGCGTGCTAGACTTACCTGCTTTCGGGTTTCCCTCTGTGGCTAATGGTTGCTCCAGTTGTGTACATTGGGTTTACTACTTCTTGACAGGGATATGAAACACATTGAAAGTGTGGTTTGTATATGCTCTGCCCAGGGAGTGGGACTGTTGGGATGTGGCCTTGTTGGCAGTAGGTGTGTCACTGTGGGTGTGGCTTAAGACCCTCATCCTAGCTGCCTGGAAGCCAGTCTTCTAGTGGCTTTCAGGTGAAGATGTAGAACTCTCACTACTCCTGCACCATGCCTGCCTGGATGCTGCCATGTTCCTGCCTTGACAGTGGACTGAACTTCTGAACCTGTAAGCCAGCCACAATTAAATGTTGTCCTTAGAAGATTTGCCTTGGTCATGGTGTATGTTCACAGCAGTAAAACCCTAAGACAGTCTGTTAAGTGATTTTTGTCTTGTCCCCCACCTGAAGGCCCTAGGACCCATTACCTCAAAGTAAAGATTAGAGTACTAGGCACATAGTTGCTTAAGGGTCCCCCAACCCCCTAAATCTAAGTTCAAAGTCTTTGAGGGAAAGGGTCATACTGAAGGGAGTTGTGGGAGTTGAAGGGGGTGTTAGGGTGCAGATGATCAAGATGGGTTGTTACATGCATGAAATTGTCAAACTGAATAAATTCTGTTTTAAAGTGCTTAAAGCATTTGGTGGCACATTCTCGTAGTCCTAGCACTGGGGAGGCTGAGACCGGGGAATTGAGGATTTGAGGCCAGCCTGGATTGCTGACCTTGTCTGAAAACAGAAACCGCCTCTTGAGTCCCAGTGTCCCAGTCGCAGGCCTCGCCAGCAGGTTGTATAAGAATGGGCAGCTGGAGCTGGATGGGGTCTGAGATGGCACAGTACCTGGAAGTCCATCCCTAGGAGGCTGCCACATGGTTCTCTGTGACTGTCAGATACTGTATCTGCTGTAAAACCATGGCTGCTCCTTTTACAAAGTTAACACTATTATGCCCTGTTTGAGGAAATATGTCCTCCATCTCCCCCTGCCCTCAGTACCCCATTGCCTCCTGTAGCCTGGCTTCCGTGTCTGTGTGTCCTGTCCCACCTGTCCTCATTATGAGTTACTACTCCTCTTGATCTCCTTCCTAGATTTTAAGACTTTACACCTGTTAGCATGTATGTTGCATAGTATAGGCTAGGATCAGATTATCAGGGAGAATCTGCAGCTTCTGTCTTTCTGAATCCGAGTCCGCTTGCTGAATATATTTTCTAGAGCTGCCCATTTTTGGTGCAGATTTCATTTCATTTTTCTTCACAAGTAAATGATACCCTATTGTGTTTATATATCTCATTTTGTTACCGGTTTTCCTGTTGGTAGATAGACATCTAGATTGGCCACACGTCTGCTTTCATGAACATGGTATCAGTAAACATGGCTGTTTTTCTGATAGTGCATGGAGGAGTCCTTTGGATATAGGCTCAGGATTGGTATAACTGGGTCAAAAGATTGTAATGTTTTGATGCACCTCCATAATGATTTCCATAGTGGCTGGAGTCATTTGCATTCTTCATTAGCAGTGAGTAAATCGTTTGTCTACAACTGACCAGCACTTGACTGCTATCTTGATAGCTGTTGTGAAGGAAGTGGTGAGATCTATTTAAACATGTGATATACGTGATGGATAAGGGTCTTGCAGTTTTAAAAATGCCTGTGGGCCATTTGTGTTTCTGCTTTAAAGACTATGTTAGCCTCTTTATTGATAGGCAGGTTTGCTTTTTGGTATTTAAATTTTTTTCAGTTTCTTGCAAATTCTAGATATTAGACCGTGTCTGAGTATAGTTGGTAAAGATTTTCTCCCATTCTGTGGACTGTTGTCTTTTGCTGTAAAGAAGTTTTAATGTAGTTCCAGCTGTCTTCTCAGGACTAGTTCCTGTGCTGTTGAAGTTAGGTTTGAAAAGCTCTTTCACAGTGTTTTCCTGTAGCAGATGTAGGTCTTAAAGTACGGTCTTTAATCTATTTTGAGTTGATTGTTGGAGACAGGATCTTCCACTGTGTAGCCCAGGCTGTTCCCGAATTCATTGTCACCTGGGCTGGCCTTGACTGCACAGCTTCACACCTGTCTTGCTTTCTCTAAGTGCTTGGAATGAAAGCGTTCATTATCAGGCCTGGCTCTGGGGTGACTTGTAAGGATGAAAGGCAGGGCTCCTGCAGGAGGCAATCCAGTGTCCCAGCACCATTGTCCTTAGTGCCTCCAGGCTTTACTCTGTTGGGTTGGATTACTTGATTGGCTGAGCGACTTTGCCCTAGTAAGAGGCTGTCTTTGTCACTGAAAGGCTGAAGTATGTTTTGCCATTTCTTCTGTCATACATGTATGCCCCTTTCCCGGGATGCTCCACACTCAAGCTGTTCAGACTGATTGGTCACCCTGATGCCTGTAGCCAGGACAACAGAAATATTCCTTCCCAACCTCACTTCGTCTGTTCACTCCCATGGGGTAGAGGCCAGTTTTGCTGTGTGTGAGGCTACGCCCAGGAAGAGGAGAACAAACTGCTCACCCCAGAGAGGGAGCCAGAAAGATGAGAGTGAAGCCCGTTGACGTCTACCTTGAACCAGTGAGTTTTACTGGTTCTGGGGCACGCTGGTAATGACGATCCCAGACACAAATACAGAAAACCTGGGATCTGATAGAAACAGACCAAAGACAGCAGCAGCTGAAAAATCCCATGCGTTTCTTCTAAGTATCTGAATTGAGGAGACGGGTTTAGCTAATGTTAGTGTAGGCTATCTAGGGGAGCAGTCTCAGGCTATAAATATCCCCGGGAGGAAATGCAGGTTAATAGTTCTGACATAACAGTCGTTGGTCTTGGTAAACACAGGTACTTGGACCGAGGAAAGCTTTGCTGCCCATTGGTCCCACTCAGGAAGGCTTTGCTATTTATTTCTGTGGGTCTTGAAGCATTGGGGTTCTTGACATGCTGTCAACACCACCCTTCTCTTCCTCTCCACACATTGCTAAAGCCCACCCCAGCATGGGTGATCACTGCTGCAGAGTTTCTTTCAGTTACATTGGCAGGTGTCATGTGAGTCTTTCTGGACTACAATACTCTTGAGAATTTAGTTATACCTGAGTCTTGTGCTTGTGTGGGTTGATCTCCAGGCCTCATGCCAGCACCTGAATGTTTAGATGCTTTCCCAATTCTGTAAAACACCCAGAGGATCGCATTATAGCATCTCTATAATAAAACCATTTTAAAGAGTCTGCAAGCTGAGGTCCTGGGCCACTGTCCCATAACAAGCAGTAGGACTATTACGTTAACCCTAGGGGAGTCACCCATTCTATGTGTATGCCAAGAAGTGTGGAGACTTAGGAGCCAAGGGATATTAAAAATGCCTTAGTGTGGTTTCACACAACATGGAAAGACTCAGTTACTCTTCTCTGTTAAGCTGGTCATAGCTGCATGGATGTGGAACTGCCCATCTGTAGTCCATGTCATGCTTCAGGAATTAACTGAGCTGTCAAAGGCTCTGGTCTGAGTTGAATAGTCTCTATACTTATAGCTTCTTGATGGCTGAGAGGCTCCTGGTGCCATGAAGGGACCAGATCAGGTCTAATTGGTAGCAAACAAGTTCAGGTTTCTTGGTGTAGCTCTAGGTGAGGTTCACCTGCTCGGACCAGAGAAGTCAAACGTGGAACCCAAAATGAATGGTACAGTCCCAGGGAAGGGCGATGTCTTAGGCAAGAACTGGCTCTTTTACATATAAAGTCCTAGTTTGAGGGCCTGGTGCTTGTTCAGGAAGGGCCTTGCCTTACTCAGAACTCAGTTTTGGCACCATCGGGGTAAGGGGGCTTCATAATGTGGGTTGGGCTGTAGTGAGCAGTTGTGTGGGTCCCATCCTGATCCTAAAACATCCTGACCTCTTTGGGTATATGGGTGCTGGTAAGATCTGGCTCCTTCCAGCTGACATCTGGCACCATGGGGAGGGAATTGGGGAAGTCTGGAGCTGGTAATCAGTCCATGCTTAGGGTCGTTCAAGTGGCTCTCTTCAAAACCTTAATGGAGGAAGCGGGAGGACAAGGGAACAAAGAGAAAGTGAACAGATGGAAATTGGGACCCATAAGAGGAAGGCAAAGTGATGAGGGAGGATGACTGTCATGAGATGAGAGACAGTGGTTGGCTGCATAGCTCAAGGTCTTCCTCAGGTTTTTTCAAACTCCAGCTTTGACATGCTAGGGTCTGAAGGGAGGAGCCATGGCATCGGCAGAAGAGGTAGACAGGATTTTTCTCCTTGGGTCAAACTAGTTCTCCAAGTTTGTGTGTGTGGGGGAATGTATACACATACATACCTTTGGATAAAGTGAGGCTCCGACAATTTTATATACATATGTGAATATATATATATATATATTTGAGACAGAGCAACAACTAATTTACATGGATACATAATATACATACAGACATTTGGTGGAGGGAACAAAGCTCCAACAATTTTACTTTTTCTCCCACAGTTTGTATATCCCAGCAGAGTCAGTATGAGCAGTGTGGTTACCTTCTGTTATTCTAGTGAACAATTACAACGTATACATAGGAAAAGACATGTTACCCAGTCTCCTCACGTGACAGAATGTGAAATTATTACCAAGTACCCACATTTGTAACAAAGCAGCTTTTGTAGATTAACCAAGCGTAAACAAGCAAGGTAATTTTCGAGCCAGTTTTCCTGAAGGCTGCAGTTGCAGATACATAGAAAGGGCCCGTTTTTCATTATTTATCTTAAAAGGTAATCCTAAACAGAATCCCCAACCCCAATCCTCAGGGATTTTAATCGTCAGGAAGCCAAGGTCAGAAATGGGTATAAGAAATTCACCATTGGGCTGGGGATTTAGCTCAGTGGTAGTGCGCTTACCTAGGAAGCGCAAGGCCCTGGGTTCGGTCCCCAGCTCCGAAAAAAATGAACCAAAAAAAAAATTCACCATCACCTTGTGGCCCAACTTTTGCAAGAGTCATGTCCGCCTGTGCAATTTGTGCTGCTGACCTTAAAACATTTCTAGCTTAATTATTAAGAGTGTGCATTTTTAAACATCAAATTGTTTTCTAAGATTTTTCTTCATCGGAGCCACTAACGGGACATCTTAGCCGGAGTTTGCTAACTTAAGTCTCCATCTCTAAATCCTTTGAGGCTGATGGACGAATCCTCCATCTTCAACAGCAAGGCTTGAAAACAGCCACTAGTTTGTAGATGCCGGTCATACTGCCCAGTTAGTTTCCTACAACTCCGATTGCGAGGGATGCAAGGGCAACAAGCAGGGCAGCAGCGTGAAGAGAGTCCTTGGGGCTCCCCCTCTCGGAGGCACACCCGTGGGCTATGCTAGCCAGTGGGCTGCATTCCCTGAGCTCTGAAGCTGTTGGTGGTTGCTTTTGTATGGTTCCCAGCAGGGTTTCTACAAGGTCAGACTTGTGTGGTAACAGCATTTCTTTCCCAAGACAAGTCCTGCCTTTGTTAGTGGTAAGGAGGTCCAGTGACATCTGTGCCTGTTCCTTTGCTAAAACACTCTAAGAGTCCGGAACCTCAGGGGGTGCAGATGGAACAGCTTGCCTGCCCTCCATCTTCCAGTTCCTTACCTCAGTTTACTTCCTGTCTCGGATCTCAAGTATCCCTCCCTAACTAAGGTCCAGAGGCTCAAAGCATCTCTGGATCTTCTCAGGACCGACCATGTGTTGTGTAGAGCCCTTTAAGCCTGCCTTCCACTTTTTCCCATATCTGTAAACTTACTGCCCCTTCCTCA